>NW_015506084.1:165083-165425 GCF_001515645.1 Sinocyclocheilus grahami
GTTTGAGCACTAGACGCCTACACACAGAGCTGCCCAGTGGCATGAGGCAGATCAGCTTTTTGTTTGTTTTTGGTCCGCCAAAGAAGGGATGAAGGGATTTCAAGCAGACTATGAGTAGGTGGGTGGTTGAGGCCATCTCACTGGCCTACGAGTCCTCTGGCCTCCCGTCATCCCGTCACGTCAGAGCGCACTCGACCCGGAGTATGTCGGCCTCCAAGGCTTTCAACTTGGGTGTGGCCTTGCAGGAAATTTGTGCTGCGGCGGGCTGGTCCTCTCCGCACACTTTTGTCCGTTTTTACAACCTAGACCTGGCATCTACCCCAGGTTCCCAAGTTCTCTCTT
>NW_015506084.1:169284-175725 GCF_001515645.1 Sinocyclocheilus grahami
TGGCTGTGGTTCTGGAGGGCTTATGCAATGCCCCCTTTGAACCCATAGAAGAAGTTGCGGTCAAGTTGCTCACACTTAAGTCCATCTTTCTCCTCGCTATTTCCTCACTAAAAAGGATCGGGGATCTTCAGGCACTTTCTGTTTCGTGCCTGGAATTTGCTCCAGGCATGGTTAGGGCATTCCTTTACCTGAGGGCCGGGTATGTCCCTAAGGTGCCCACTTCTTCACCAGGGCCCATAGTACTTCAGGCATTATGTCCTCCTCTGTTCCAGGAAGTAGGCCAAGAAAGGCTTAATCTGCTTTGTCCAGTTCGAACACTGGATGCTTATGCACACAGAGCTGCCCCGTGGCGTAAGGCAGATCAGCTATTTGTTTGTTTTGGTCCGCCAAAGAAAGGATCTCCGGCGACCAAGCAGACCATGAGTAGGTGGATGGTCGAGGCCATATCACTAGCCTACGAGTCCTCTGGCCTCCCATCACCTATGGGGGTCAGAGCGCACTCGACCAGGAGTATGCCGCCTCCAAGGCTTTCAACTTGGGTGTGGCCTTGCAGAACAATTGTGCTGTGGCGGGCTGGTCCTCTCCGTACACTTTTGTCCACTTTTACAACCTAGACCTGGCATCTACCCCAGGTTCCCAAGTTCTCTCTTCGTGATGTGCTCGCAAGATACACACACAGGCAGGGACTTGGTAGTATGGCGCAGTGGGTATTCTCGTTCCCAAAGCGACCGTAGCAGAATTAAATTGTCATCAACCAATCTGTTTGTCCAGCGAACATTCAGTGCAAGTTCATATCAACTCTAGGAAAGGATATTTCTGTGGCCACAGAAAATACTTTCATTCAGTATTAATGCAATAGAGCATGTAGTAAGGATCAAAATCGAAAAGGGACATTAATTTGCAAGGCAAAATCAGAAACTCATGTAATTTGTGCACAATAGTTTTATTAACTAAACACTAACACAAACTAGTCTAACAAACAAACAAACAATCACTCATACATGGGAAAGGGCAAATGAGGCTTGATGGATGAAGCCATCAGGAAAAACCAGAGAATGAACCTATGAAAAGAGTCAGTTAACCACCTGAGTGAAACCATCAGCGCCGTTTGAGAACAGGGTCTACATCTTATACTAAACCTCTGTTTTGTTTAGTTAAATGTACGATACTTGCATTGCGGCATTCCTGCAGGCGCTACTTCATCGAAGCTGTTTTGCGCTCTGCCAGATGCGCTTTTATACTTTTTGGTGCTTACGTCACCCCGCTCGTCTCGCTACTCCATTGGGCTGATTTGACACGTGCTTCAGAACGCGGTCACGCAGAGGCGTTCCCAAAGTGACCTCGATGCAGCGTCTCGTCGAACCATGGTTATATACGTAACCTAGAGACGTTTCCTTCTCCTAACCTTAGAATAGGTAAATAGGACCACTCTTTGTCTGGCCTCTCAGCTGGGACCAATTTGCCTAGGGTGACCCTACCAGGAGCTTTAGTTCCTGACAACACAGCTCCCAGGGTCACACACACACACACACACACACACACATATATATATATATATATATATATATATATATATGTAGCAAATTAGCTCAAAAGGGAAATGTATATAAATAATTACAGAATTACAGGATTAGTTACAATTATTTATATCAGCTGCCAGTAGTAACTGTAGCAGAATTAAATTGTCATCAACCAATCTGTTTGTCCAGCGAACATTCAGTGCAAGTTCATATCAACTCTAGGAAAGGATATTTCTGTGGCCACAGAAAATACTTTCATTCAGTATTAATGCAATAGAGCATGTAGTAAGGATCAAAATCGAAAAGGGACATTAATTTGCAAGGCAAAATCAGAAACTCATGTAATTTGTGCACAATAGTTTTATTAACTAAACACTAACACAAACTAGTCTAACAAACAAACAAACAATCACTCATACATGGGAAAGGGCAAGTGAGACTTGATGGATGAAACCATCAGGAAAACCAGAGAATGAAGCTATGAAAAGAGTCAGTTAGCCACCTGAGTAAAACCATCAGCGCCGTTTTAGAACTGGGTCTACAGCTTATACTTGACCTTTGTTTCGTTTAGTTAAATATACGATACTTGCATTGCCTTGGTCTTTGACGAGTGTCCGGATGCAGTCTCGGATGAGTCTTGATGGTTTCAAGGGTTTGGACTTGCGATCACGTTCTTCCGGGTTTGAAGAGTGATGAACTTCAAAGATGTTCTGACTCAATGGTGATTGGGAGTTTCTTCCCAGTGGAAAGTGAAAAAGAGCTAAGAGAGACATCAGCTGAGATCCTTGGATATTTGGTGAATGGAAAGACAAGGCCAAAGCCTGGTGCAGGCCGGAGCGATGATTCAAAAACATGAAAACCCATTATAAACTAGGCATTTGTTGCATCCAGTGGGGACATAATTATGGATTATAATAACTAGGGATGCACCGATACCACTTTTTCCAGTACTCGCCCGATACCAATACTTTTATCTTTGGTACTTGCCGATACGGAGTACCGATACCAATATTTTTATTGCATTTGTACATTTTTTAAATATTGGGTACAGAAACCAAGAGTATGTATAATAGTGGTGGGCGGTATGACCAAAAATTTGTATCACGGTATTTTTCAAAATTATACCGGTTTCACGGTATATGACGGTATTTAATTATTTTTTTTTCCATGCATGACCGGGTGTAAACCACATTTTCTACTGATTGAGAGAGGAAATGGGCTACTGCAGTAGATTGACTTAGAATGCCCTATTTTACTGTCATGATGAGTGAATATTGTAGAAAAATTCCACTCTAAATAGTGACGAAACACAACCCGTTTATACGTTAACCAGGAGTCACTCATTTATAATCGCGACATCGTCTGATAAAATCAACATGCATGTACAGTAGATGCATGTTGAGCAGCTATGCGGTGGTTTTGGCTATTACTTTTTTGTCTCATGCAGCGCACTGCCTGCGTCTTGAGTAACAAAAAAAAAAAAAACCTTATGCGAACTATGCTCATATTTATTATTCCAAACAGTCAGTAAGCGACAGGTGCTTGGAAACGCTGTTTTGTCAAATAAGGTAAAATGTAAAAATATATATGTAAAGCACAAGGCATATGGCATATAGAGTGCAAACCAGTAAAGTAAACAACAGTGCAGATATAATGATTGTAGTGCAAAAAAATGATTTGTAGTGCAAAAGAGCTTAGAAGAGTGATGAACTCCAAAGATGTTCTGACTCGATGGTGATTGGGAGTTTCTTCCCAGTGGAAAGTGAAAAAGAGCTAAGAGAGACATCAGCTGAGATTCTAGGATCTTTGGTGAATGGAAAGACAAGGCCGAAGCCTGGTAGGAACTTAGGGGCTGCAGAAGCGTTCTAGCTCACATCCTCATCTTCTCAGAGTCTAACAGAACCGCAGACTGATTGGCTATGTGTTGGAGCCCACCGGGCACGCCCGCACCGGCTCAGGCTCTCCCCATGGGCCGCAATCAGAAGGTTTTAGCAGAAAATTTAGCAGAAGAAAACATGGGCAGAACTCTGCGTGAGCCTTTTTAGGTCTGAGAAGATTCGCGCCTCTCAGGATGGGCTTGTCCAATGAGAAAGGCTGAAACTCCAAGCGGTAGATTAGAAATACTGGGGAGTTTTATGACCCTTTGTGTGAGGGCATGGAAATTTACATATGGAACTCGATTGGGTATTGATGCAAAATTTCTAAAGATTCTTAGAACATTAACCCTTTAGGCGCCAGGGATTTTTGGGAAAAATGCTGGATTTTGACATCAAGATTTCTAAAGCTTGTGGCTTGAAAAGGCTTAAAGATAGAGATCTACTGTAAATAAAAAAAATGTTGGGCATGACCGAAAGTTTATGTGGGGTTTAAATATACTCGTCTAATTAGCATATTATGACGTCATCAGATGCGGCCATCTTGAATTTCATACTATTCAGGAAATAGTAGATATTGAATTGACGTTTGAACTTATTTGCATGTTTTTTTTTAATCTTTTTATCCTCATTCCAAATGACCAGAAAAGAGGAAACCAACAACAAAACGGGAGAAAGTGCTAAATTATTACTATATTACTACACTATATAGTAGTAAAACGCATGTGAACAGTAGCCTACTTTTTGATCAAATTAACTGCATTTTCAAAAAAATTATCTCTGGAGGGTGACAGAAGACCCCCGGCTTCATGTCGGGGTCTAGATCACTCTGTCAGGGTTAGTCTGAGATAATGACCGGCTGACTGTACATTATCCCTTACATAACTACTGATGCTCTGACCTTGAACAGGTTTGTTTTTGACATTTGTTGTCATGCAAAGCTCAACACCATTTGTGTTATTAACTGTACTTTCAAGCTCTGTCCTCCACCATCTGTTGCTGGTTTGTAGTAATTTGAAGAGACTGCACGAGGACTCTTATCTTTATCTGAAAGTTGCTTGGGAATACATTCACAATGGATGTGTATGAGGTGTGAAATTCCTTTCACTCAACACGTTTTCACAAATGCTGTTTTTGTATTCTGAACTTTCCTCTTGTTTTTTTTATAAATTACACTATTTTTGAGAGGCATCATTAGCTGCACATATTTCAGTTAATACATGTTATTTATTTATTTATTTAGCTATTTTTGGCCACAGTCCAAAGTTGATTGTTGTTGGAGTGTGTATACTTGAAACTTAAAAACAGATTTACACCCATTCAGTGTTCTTTCTTTCTCTCCCACATGCATTTTGTTGGCAGCACTGAAACACCAGTAGGCCAATCTGACACAGTGTTGTCTATTGTACTTGATCAAATGCCATAACATAAAAACCTTGTTTACCAAGTTGGCACTTTTTACATTTTGGATTTGAGTTCCTTTTTTTTTTGTAGTGTAAAAGGATATCAGAGTGTAAACTGTCTTTCCCTATGTGTTCTAATATGCGTACAGAAATGGCATACATATGCACAAACGATCACATATAATTAAGTTATCAGCAAATACAACACCACATATTGCAGGCAAACTGTGACAATGGTGGCAATCATTCATAATCATCTTAAATATGTTTTAATAAGTAAATAAATACATTTATCAGTTCTTTAATTTAAAACATGGATGAAGGTAATAAAAAAAATAAAAAAATAAAGATAAATAGATAGAACAAGAAAAAAAAAACTACAGAAATGTTCAAAAAAAATATTGAATACAATATAAAAAAATCTGTTTAATTTAATTGCAGTTTTGTTTTAGTTTTTCTGAGCAAAAAATACATATCATACATGTTCCCCTGATTTACAGAAGAGACCCACTAAAATGTAATTCAGTGTAACAATCTTGTCAGGCATATTTACAACAAAAATCAATGTATGACATATTAAAAAACTAATTACTTTCACCCCAAATATTAATTAGTTGTAAATTTACATTTAAAAAAATTGCCACTATCCTAGGTTTTGCCCATTTGTCAGTAAGAATGTTTTACTCATTAAAAACTCAATCAAATTTAATATGCTCCCTTATTATTTTATATATTTTAATATGTACACGTAAGAATAAGCATGTTGTTTGAATTTTTACATAAATATTGTGTTACACTGAATGACAACGTAACATTATTTCAACCAAATTTTGACATTTTATTCTTCAAAAAGTTATTTTAAACCTTAAAAGTAGACACTTTACTTAAATTTAATGTGCTTTCTATGGACATAAATTCACTTTTGTACTTTTATTTTGATCTTAAAGGAGTTCTATTATGCTCTTTTACAAAGTCTTGATTTTGTTGTGGGGGTGTACTAGAACAGGCTCTCATACTAGGTTGTTCAAAAAACACATTATTTTTCATATATTTTACATTATTACAACACCTCTCTCCCCAGTCTGGCATGAACGGCTCGAATAGTTCCTGTATCAAATGAAGGCCCGCCTTCTGAAATACGAAATGTGCTGTGATTGGTTAGCTGGGCCAGTGTGTGCTGTGATTGGCAGCACTCTGCGCCTGGTCGGGAAATGTCATGCCCCTTACCATAGCCACCTGCGAGCTTCAGTGTAAATATTGTGTCAAAATCAAATCAATTTGAGCGCAATTTAAACCCGGATGATTGTAACCACTCTAAGTTCATCTGCCTTGGGAAAGCTAGCACGTCTCCGACATAGTGATAACACTTGTTGCCTTCTCTAGTGCAGCACAACCAGGTCTCATCCCATTCGTCAATATTTGTGATATCACAAATCCCGGAAAATATGCGTTGTAGTCCAAACAAGTTGTTCATTGTAGTTTTTGAAAAGTGATTTCTGTTAAATAAAATATCCCCTTTTGAAGTGGACTTTGAACTTTGTATATTTTTTATGCTCAAACAGCAACATTACAGACTAACTAAAGTTGAAAAAGTGAAAAAGCATAATAGGACCCCTTTAATGTCTTTGATCATATATATATATA
>NW_015506084.1:175869-187053 GCF_001515645.1 Sinocyclocheilus grahami
ATATATATATATATACATTTTGATGGGTAGGGGCTCAAGTGGAAAAAGGGGCCCTTCTCATATTTATTTAAATTTTTTTCTAATCAAAACGTTAAATATATTAGGGGTGTGCAATATTGACAAACATATATCTCAATATTTTCTGAGATATTATCGATAACGATAATTATGATATTTTGCTGAGTGTGTTATTGTGCTGATATCTTAAGGACTACTGTGGACAGCTGACTCCTAACGTTTTTGATATTCTTCATATTCTGTGTGGTGATCAGTTCAAAGCAGTGATAGAAATTAATATTTTCCAATAAGTTTAAATTGATGTTTTCCTTTTTTGGGCATGTTTACCTTTATAAAGCCATTTCTAAAGTGTGCATCATCTTTTCAGTCTAATTCTTAAATTGAATGAGTCAATTAGAATAAGTAAATTGGGCTGTTATCAAGCAAATTAAATCAGTATTGAAAACATTAATCTTTGCAATGCAGAGAAAACACAGAAGCTGCATTAGAAGGGGCATTTAGATGCATTTATACACTGTTTAATGCAGGACATTAATGTTTTAACCTGCAGTTACAAATTAATTAATACTGTTTTGATATTTTAAACAAAACTTTGAATACTGATATTTAAAATTATTTAAAAAAAAAAAAAAAAAAAATGAAAAGATACTTTAAATGTGAAATTAAAATTGCCAGTAGGTGGCAGCAAGTCATTGTTAATAAGTGAGTCATTGCGATTGAAACAAATCATTTAAATGGTTGCTTCATTCAGGAACAAAACACTGTCATGTTGCGCAGCTCAGAGATGCAAATTGGAATTAGATTTGTTGGCGAAATAGATCAAAAACAGTCAATATTGTGTCTAAAGGATAATAATCTTAATATTAAATTGTTATTGTTTATTGTCGTATAAAATCAATATCACATTTGTAATCATGCTGCTTTTTGGTGGAAAAAAATGTCAGTCTTCGTGTGATACTGATTAACTGATATAAATATATCATATATCATATTTCGTGATCATTCTAAATGCATTTTAATAAACTGAATCATGCAGTGAAAGAACGTGCACTGGTCTAACCCACTAGACATCCTATTGCCTTCGCTAACTTACATGGTAGCTCTCATGAGTCATGGATGTTAGCAAGACAAATTAACTATACTTGCCTTATGTCTTCTGGGTAATTAGCTGTAAATTCGCGGCACAGATAGCTTAGTCTTTTGTTCATCACCACTCACGTCCACACCAAGACAAACACAACTGGAAAGGGAGGGAGGGCTTCACTTCTGTGGCTCTCTGCCTGTCTGTGATGTGATTGTGCATATGCTGATCAATGTGTGCTACACTGCTGTGCTGTGCCTGTGCAGAATGGGAGAAAGGCATCTGAACTCGAGCTTTTTGGTGGAAAAAAATGTCAGTCTTCGTGTGATACTGATTAACTGATATAAATATATCATATATCATATTTCGTGATCATTCTAAATGCATTTTAATAAACTGAATCATGCAGTGAAAGAACGTGCACTGGTCTAACCCACTAGACATCCTATTGCCTTCGCTAACTTACATGGTAGCTCTCATGAGTCATGGATGTTAGCAAGACAAATTAACTATACTTGCCTTATGTCTTCTGGGTAATTAGCTGTAAATTCGCGGCACAGATAGCTTAGTCTTTTGTTCATCACCACTCACGTCCACACCAAGACAAACACAACTGGAAAGGGAGGGAGGGCTTCACTTCTGTGGCTCTCTGCCTGTCTGTGATGTGATTGTGCATATGCTGATCAATGTGTGCTACACTGCTGTGCTGTGCCTGTGCAGAATGGGAGAAAGGCATCTGAACTCGACAGAGTCTCAACATTCCCGACCCGACCTGATATTTTGATTTTTTATTCGTTTGACGGGGAAAGATGCGCGCAAATAGAAACACACACACACACACACACACACACACACACACACACGTGCACATATCTACATTTATTCATTTATAAAAAAAAAAAAAAAAAACACCCCCGAAAAAAGGGCAGGTGCTCAAGCCCCCTTTGATGTCTATGTGTGCACGTGCCTGTCTAGAAGCATGGGATAATTAAGATTTTGTAATGTTTTTAAAATAAGTATTTTATTCTCATCAAGGCTGCTTTTATTTAATCAAAATAGTAATATTTGAAAACATTACAACAATTTAAATAAATGTTTCCTATTTTAATGTATTTTAAAATGTAGAGGTTGCTTTGGTGGCAAAGCTGTATTTTCAGCATAATTGCAGTCTTCTGTGTCACATGCTCCTTCATAAATTATTCTAATATGCTGATTATACACTGTATATATTATTTATGAAATATATATTAAACAAATAGAAATGAAGCACAATTTTGCATTTAACCACTCCTATTAAAGTAAATACATTTAAGTATGTTACATTTCAAAATAATTCAAAACAATACCAATAGCAATACTATTCCCACATATGTTTATGTATAAGCATCTACATATTTCAATGTAATATGACAAGCATAGTATAAAGAATCACAAAACACTGCAGTTTAAGGAACTGCCTCTTTGAATTCATAAACTGTACTGAGCTCATTTGATTTTATTGGGGAAATGGCTACAACTGTTACAGCAATCTGTGCACACAATTTAGCAATCAATGGATATAGTTAAGAAAATCATGTGCACTGAATAATCCATACTCTTTAGTAAACTGTGCACATGTTTGTGATGAAATGAGATTATTATTCTTCCACCGATAAGGCAGAGTGGGCAGGCTGATAATGATCTTGATGTGCATTTGAAACACATTGAATGATTTTATATTTGAGGACCTTGTTATAGCAGAATCCGGTGAACTTTGATTTACTCGTGACTGATGAGTAAGCCATTGTTCAGGCAGATAAACCAAACTCAATCAAGCAGTTTCAAGTCCCTCATCCCAGAAAATTCTTCCATCATAATTATGTTGAAACCTCTTTGTGATATTTAATGCAATTTAAAGCAACTTAATGTACGTTAGTTTTACCTTGAAATATAATTTTCAAAATTAGTATGTTGATAAACATTAATTAGGCGAATGGCTTCTGTTTCTTTTTCCAAACGTGTGTAAGTTTTTATGAGCGGGTACAAAATTCTGCGAAATGG
The DNA here is from genome assembly GCF_001515645.1 of Sinocyclocheilus grahami. NCBI lineage: Eukaryota > Metazoa > Chordata > Actinopteri > Cypriniformes > Cyprinidae > Sinocyclocheilus > Sinocyclocheilus grahami. The sequence continues at coordinate 179,009 of NW_015506084.1, forward strand.
CGGATTGCTTTACGGTAGAAAAAAATGCACATGGACAGCGATGCGCTGCAATTACAACAGTGTAATCCAGTTATTTAACTGTAGGGGGCTCCAATGTCACAAAAATACACACAACTTCATTACTTTAAAACAATATATTTACTGTTACTATTATTGTGTTTCTTGTACCTGTTTTTTGTGGGTCTTTTTGGTGTTTTGAGGTAGGCTATTCCATGAGTGTTTTTGTCTCATGAGTCATGTGACGTTATCAAAGATCAACACTTTGTTCCCCTTCAGGAACTCGAGCTGCGTTGAAATGCTATGGGAATGCCTTCAGCATGACCTCGCTCTGAATCACGTGTGTAATCAGTCCGATGGATGGACGAGACGTCACGGGCTGGGTGACGTAGTGACCAGGACGGTTAAAAGCACGTGCAGTGGATACAGCGGCAGCTTTCTGTCATTCAGCAAGCGCTCTCTGTGTGTGTCAATTGCTATCAGTTGTGGATCTTATTTAGTGTTGTTTGTCCACTTATAAGCTCCATTATGTCAAAGCTTCAGTCAACATAAGCATTTGGGCGAGAGCAGGCAGCGTTCAGGCTGTCCCTCCCTGCCCGCGCTATATTTCGGGTGGGGACACACACAGTTTGTGTGTTGTCTGCTTGGGAGCGAAGCATGCAGTCTCTCGTGGGGAGCTCTCTGGGGAGCTGACTGCCCGCATTGCGAGCGTTTGTTACTGCCTTGCTTCACTCTCGGAAGGCCCTCTTTGAGGAGGGAGCCTTCACCAGCGTTTCTTGCAGTGTCTGCCCCGCTTTCGCCGAGGCGGAGCGGCGGCTTTGCTCGTTTGCTCGTGCGAGTCCCTATCTACTTCCTCACCTACCAGGTCCAGAGCCCGCTCTCTGGGATCGGAAGCCCGCTCAACGGTTCTTCCCCCCAGGGAGAGGACTCGATGCTCCACCTGTCTTCCTCCGAGGAAGTTGATATGGAGGGCGTCGATGAGCTCGCCAGTTGCACAAGCATCAGTTACACAAGCATAGTATGCCTAATATTAGAATGAGCAGCATTACTGGGGAGAGGAGCTCGCACAGTCAGCTCTCGAGGGGGCTGATTATGCTTTTCCCGCTGTTAAACATTCCGCTCTCGCCGGGCACGCTTTGAGTGTGTCCGTGCCTGTGGGCTTGCGTTTCCAGTACCGCTGCTGCTGAGGCACGGCGGTCATTGAGATCACGGGGATCGCACATGATCTGGCAGACGGGTTGGAGACGGGCTCTCCCTATCTCCACCCGCGTTCCCTAGATATAGCGCTCTCTCTCGAGGTTCGGAAGCCCGTGCTGCGGTTTCTTCCCCCTCTGAGTGAGAGCTCGCTGCTGCAGCTATATTTCCGGAGATTGATAATGTTTGTGTAACCAAGTGGCTCGCACGCTGCCGAGGCAACGTGTGCATTACATAATTTTCGGTTTTTGATATGAATCTTTTCCCACCAGACCGTGTTTACTCGTCTGGTTGTTTGGCTGCATTTAATTCTGAGGAATTAAATGAAGTATTTATCTGACTATAAGAAGTTGGTCAGAGAACCACTTATCTGGGTGTGGTGTGGGATGCGACCACGATGCACGTCTGTCTCCTGCTCGGATCGAGTTGATCCTCACTGCAGTCGCGAGAGTGAGAGAAAGCCTGTCACTCACTGTCAAGCAGTTCAAAAACTATATATATCTATTGATATCTCTTGACCTGCTGTACATGAGACCCCTACAGTGGTGGCTCAAGACCAGGGGGTTCTCCCCGAGGGGAAACCCACTTCACATGCTCAGGGTCACGCAGCAATGCCTACGTGCCTTAGACACGTGGAGGAAACCTTGGTTCTTGTCTCAGGGCCCGGTGTTGGGAGCTCCTTTTCACCGCGTAATGCGAGCGACGGACGCGTCCCTCACCAGTTGAGGAACGATCATGAGTGGCCACTCAGCCCGCGGTCATGTCACCTGGCACTTCAACTGCCTGGAGATGCTGGCCGTGTTTCTAGCATTAAAACACTTTCTCCCAGACCTAAGAGGTCGCCATGTGTTGGTGCACACCGACGACACAACGGCAGTCTCTTATATCAACCAACAGAGAGGTCTGCGTTCGCGCCCCCTTTACAGGCAGGAGCACCAGATCCTTGTTTTGTCCCAGGGCAAACTCCTCTCGCTGAGAGCAGTTCACATTCCTGAGCTTCTCATTATGGGAGTAGACATCCTGTCAAGGCAGGGGCCGAGGCCCCTATGGAGAGTTTTTGGCCAGGCTCAGGTGGACCTGTTTGCGACTCAAGAATCATCACACTGTCCCCTCTGGTGCTCTCTGACTCATCCATCTCCACAGGGGCTGGATGCCATGGTACAGATTTCAATTCTTGGTGCGGAGACCACCAGCTCGACCCAGTTAACTGCCCAGTTGGTATAGTGCTGGAGTTCCTGCAGGCCCGTTTCTCTGCATGGTTAACCCACTCCACCTTGGAGGTCTATGTGGTGGCCATTGCGGCCTTCCACACCCCTCTTGGTGGCCAGTCAGTGGACAGACACCCCCTGGTTACATGTTTCCTCCACGGCGCGCAAAGCCTGAGGCCTCTGGCCAGAGAAGCTTATGCTAAGCGGTGGATCGGGATGCTATTCCATAGCCTCGAGTCCTCTGATCTCTCCTCTCTGTTGGGGGTCAAGGCTCACTCCTTCTGATGTTGGCCTTTGGACGGGATGTCCCCGCCTACTTTGTCAGGTGCCTACCTGCATTCTGCGCCACTCCTGGCTCCTTTCTCTCACTTTAGCTGTGCTCTTCCACTCTAGGCAAGGATTTGTAAGTCTTGCTGCATGGGCATACTCGTTCCCATAGCGTTTCAATGCAGCTCGAGTTCCTGAAGGGGACCGTCTCCAGGTTACGCATGTAACCATGGTTCTCCTAATGGAACGAGATGCCATTCTGGACTGTTCCAGCCCATTCAACCTCTGCTGAATAAAACTATTGTTCCCTTTGACTGACTTAAATTAGTCAACAACAGAAGTCATTTCAAAGGTTAGATCAGGCAGAGAGTTATTACTCTTCAATGTTACAATTGCACGGTCTCACTTTTTACAGTGGCTCGAAAAATAGAAATTGAACTTGAAAAGTTAAAGTTTAAATATAATGCATATATTATTTTTGTAGCGTCTGGACCACCCAAACACACAATATATATTTTGTTAGCTAGATTTAACAAATACTCTGTAACAGCCGTGAGATAAAACCTTACTTGTATCACACTTGACGTGTTCATTGTTTGCTCATAACCGGAGTCACTAATCATGCAGATTTACGCTACAAGCTTTGTAGAATTGTACAGTAAGAAAGTTATTTCCCTTAACCAGGAAATTAACGTTCTTAGAATTGACAAGACAGTTGACCCTGAGAGGTCAGCTAAATATCTACAGCGGATCTAAAATATGAATAGTTAATTATAACTAGTTATGGTTAATTATTCATATTTCCTGTTGTGAGCTAAATTCGCTACATTTTATACATGTATTATTTTATACATTTTAACATTATTTTTTTATAAACAGCACATACTAATGCAGCTAAGCTATTTAAATGCATGTTCTTGTCTTGGCATGAAACATCACTAGAGCATGCCATACATATCTCATTGGAAACATTCCTTTTGTGAGGAGTTTCACATTAAAGCGAGTTCTAAGCTCATTATGCAAATAGACGGTACAAATTAAGCATGCTTACACAAGTGAGTTCCTCCATACACACATCTACAAAACAACACATGACCTCTTCCTGGATTACAGAACCTAAAAATGAAACCCGAGGGGCACAGAAGGTAATTCGTGAGATTCATTTGTAAAATCTCTTTGATGACATTTAACGCATATCCTTGGGTTCAGCCAGCAGACAGCAAATGTGAATGAGAATATGTATTCCGTTTTAAACATGAATAAACAGAGGGCCTTCAGATGTAATTCTATTGTTTAAAGTGTTGGCTGAACATAGACTTTTATAGCAGCTGTAAGCACAGCAGAGTTAATAGTGTAGCGTCTGGACCACTCCAACACACAATATATATTTTGTTAGCTAGATTTCACAAATACTTTGTAACACCCCAGGACGCCGAACAAGACCCTGGTTTCATGGTAACCCGATACATTTACAACCTTGTGGAATGCGAGCCGGCTCTCATTCTGCTTTCTCCAGAAACAAGGGGTACAAATGCACAGGAGAAATGGACTGTTCTACTAATTAATTCATAGGAAAACCTTTTCTTTGAATGAACACACATTTTCTTCAGGCCATTGTGTGTATTATTGCTGTTTTGTATTAATCTGTTGTATTATAGACTATTTTTATTCGTGCTTACGATAAACCACTCATTCAGATAACCTTACATATAGCTTGTTTAGTATCTATGAATTCGCCTTCTGATGATCTAAACAAGAATGTATATTATTTGTTGGTACGTAGGCAATATATTAGTGCCCTGAGAACCTTTAGTATTTTCAATCAAAGTTTCAGATACTAAAGTACCATGTTTCCACACAAAGAGCCATAAACTCCACAGGATCTCAAAACGCCCGCGTGGGATTCCGGCTTTTCCCATTGGGCAAGCCCATCTTGAGAGGCGTGAATCTCTGCAGGCTTTAAAGGCCACACTTCAAGAGACCCGCCCCAGTCGGTGGTTCGGTCAGAAGCAAAGATGAAGATGTGAGAAAAACGCTTCAGGATACCAAAGCATCTGTGCCAGGCCTTTCTTCGGCCTAGTCCTTTCCATTCATCAAGTGACACTGACTCAAACTGGTTCTTTTCATCGACCCGAATTCAGCAAAGATCTACGGGAAGCTTTAAGATTTGCATCAGGAATCTCTTTCAGACCGCCGAGACTCGCTAAGTATCAAACTTAGTCTTATTAATTGATACATTAAGTATCAGTTACACCTTTTTACAAAGGTGTGTTTGAACTCAGAATCTGACGTATCCCTGAAGGCTTTGATCTGTTGAATATACATGCAAAGTGTTCCATAAAATCCATTCTTTATGCCTCTTTCTATGCTGAGTTAAACTTTAACCCTTTCCTATACCAACTGTATGTGTGTGTGTGTGTGTGTGTGTGTATGTGTATGTTAGACTGGCTTAATGTGTTTATGTAGTATGTTAGACTAGTTTAAGTGTTTATGTAGTTAATAAAACCTTACTTGTATCACACTTGACGTGTTCATTGTTTACTCATAACCAGAGTCAATAATCATGCAGATTTACGTTACAAACTTATAGAATTGTACAGTAAGAAAGTTATTTCCTTTAACCAGGAAATTAACGTTCTTAGAATTGACAAGACGGTTGACCCTGAGTGGTCAGCTAAATATCTACAGTGGATCTAAAATATGAATAGTTAATTATAACTAGTTATGGTTAATTATTCATATTTCCCATGAGATGATTAGCTACAATAGAATTATAAAATATCTGCCTCAAGAGGACACAAAGGAACAACACATGAGTCTTGTGCTTAAGAAATGCCCAACCAGCCACCTCAAACAAGTCTGTTAAGACAGGGCCTGCTCTTATGGCCTCAGAGAAACTAGTACGCTTGCTAAGTGCTAAACTGGCAAGTTCAAAGTGACCGAACAACAGTCAATTTATGTGCTATGGCCCCAAGGCATTGCGCATGAAGAAAACAGACGATAAGGAAATGCAACAGTGCCCGGCTGTAAGAAATGTGCTTCTCCTTGAGGCGCTCCACCGCGGGGGAAGCTTTGAAGTCCAATGTCAGTGCATAGTGGATGACACAAAAAACTAGTTTAGCCACTTTCGCAATGCCAGACTGTGGCTTGGGTATTGAAGGAAGAAGGGTTGCAGGTCTTGAGGAATTGCAGCATAATCAACCTGATAATTTCACATTTGATGAAAGGCCACGGGTGTGACTGGAATTAATATTTGACCAGAGGGAATAGAAGTAATAGCAACTATGGGCACAACTAAATGCTAATTATTAGCCAGGTTTGCACATGCATACACTCATAAGATTCTATGTTGAGTGCAAGTCCAATGAAAAGATGCAAGAATGTTAGAAAACCAATGTTGGAACATGTACTGTACAAACCAGCTGTCATTGAGATATTGTCAAGTACTAATGAAACAGCATCTCCAAAAATGACAAATTTGACATTTTCTAGTTCACCTTAATGTTGTCCCTAACCTAATTGACTTTCTTTTCTCTGTGGAACGCAAAATAATATATTTTGAATGTCATTGGGGCCCTGTATTGTTTTGGACTGGGATTGGATTGACTTTCATTGCATAAAGAGAACATTCTTCATTATCTTTCACAGTAGAAGGAAAGTCATACAGGTTTAGAAGGACATGAGGGTGAGTAAGTGGTGACATAATCTTCATTTATGTGTGAAATATCCTTTAAAACAGCTGGATTTGAGGCAAGTCAGTTGCAATCACTGCCATAGTTTTGGTAAATAGCTTGCAAAATACTCAACCATCCATTTTAGCGCCACATAGAGACTTCAAATTATGCAATTTCATTGAAGTCTGCTGTGAATAACAGATTTAATTTACCAAGTCAGCCAAGCTGTTCACAATATAACACACAATGCTATTGTAAAAGCTAATTAGATATAATAAAATGAATCAACTCAATATGCAATGTGCAATAGATGTGCACACTTAAAGCAGTTTCTAGAACCAAAAAGCAATAGCAGAATCCAGCAGATGTGTTCATTTTGTGTTTGTTATTGGAAAACCCACATCAAACATGATTGCCTAACATTCAGTAAATTATGTATTTATTTGTATTAATAAAAATGCATTACATTAATTTCACATTTAAGTATATTTATTTAAATTATTTATTTTCTATTATATATAATGGCAGATCTTTTGGATTGTCAGTTTTGCTTCCCATTTACAAGTTGGCTGACATTTTGAATATTGCAAATTAGTTTGCAATAGGCAACCATAAGAGCCAACTAGTTGCTAGGAAACCATACATCCCATCCCCAAATGACTCAAAACGCAATTAGCCATAGACCCTTCATGCATGCAAAGTTTGGTGAGTTTGCAGTATTAGGATAAAAAGTTATTGCTGTTCAAAGTGACAAATAATAATTACAAGATTTAATGACGTACAGTTTCTGAAGAAAAATTTTGGAGAGCAATATGACTACTACTCACTACCAGGATCCTGGAGTTTGAGTCAGTATCTGGCACAAAGGAGCCTCATGGCTGTATGTTTTTCTGATGTTAAAACATTTGCTAAAGCATTCTGGGTGATTGCTCGGGGCATTACTAGGGGGCTTCTAGACCAATACCAAATGTTTGCTTACAGCCCCAAGTGAAAAGAGTCCAGATGTTTATACGATATTCTGATTCTTTAGATATGTGAAGGGACTTATTTTAGTGGAAGTCTATGGGATGTTTCTTTGTCCACCATAAGAAAATTGTGCAATTCATGTCCTTAATGCAATGTTTCATCCCATAAATATATAACTGATTGTATAATTACAGTAGACATCCAGATTACACTGGATTATGATTTATATCAATTAACCCTTGTATTATGTTCGATTTCTGGGTACGATTTTGATGGAGCGGGTCAAATTGACCCTATTTGCCTTCAATGCAATTCTGTAAATATGACATTATTAAAAACAAGAAGGAATCAGGTATGAACAGAAAACAAATTATATCAGTATTTGTCACACAGTGCAAACAATTAATATCAAAAAGTATGATTTTTAAAAATGTGTTTAACCACATTTTTTAACCCCTTAACTTTTAGTTTGCTTCTATATTACTATATTATATACTACTATATTAGAGTTAAATCCTAATCTAATCATGACAAACTATATATCGTTGGAAAGGTCTCCTAAAGACTCCTAAATAGATATCGTATCTTACAAATTATGTAGGAACAGTAATAGATTTATTTATGACAAGAGTGCACCTCAAAACATATACTTCATCATAATAGGAGTTCTGACCTTTGTCACAAAAGTGATTTTTTTTAAATAAAAAAATTATAAAAACAAACAAATAATTATTTTCCC
>NW_015506084.1:187254-192653 GCF_001515645.1 Sinocyclocheilus grahami
ATTTATGACAAGAGTGCACCTCAAAACATATTACTTCATCATATAGGAGTTCTGACCTTTGTCACAAAAGTGATTTTTTTTAAATAAAAAAATTATAAAAAACAAACAATTATTATTTTTCCCTATCACATGTTTTAGTAATCATCATAAACTATACATCATTTGAAAGCTTCAAACCTCAAAATTCATCCTGTGAAATTCATTTTGAAATCAGACATTGTGTTACTATGGAAATGGTACTTTAAAATGTTTAAGCGAGTTCCACCCCCTTAGTGCGGGGTGTCATTTTACAAAATGTATTACTGTCTTTTTATAATCTTAAAAAAAACCTAAAGACTCCTAAATAGATATCGTATCTTACAAATTATGTAGGAACAGTAATAGATTTATTTATGACAAGAGTGCACCTCAAAACATATACTTCATCATAATAGGAGTTCTGACCTTTGTCACAAAAGTGATTTTTTTAAATAAAAAAATTATAAAAAACAAACAATTATTATTTTTCCCTATCACATGTTTTAGTAATCATCATAAACTATACATCATTTGAAAGCTTCAAACCTCAAAATTCATCCTGTGAAATCCATTTTGAAATCAGACATTGTGTTACTATGGAAATGGTACTTTAAAATGTTTAAGCGAGTTCCACCCCCTTAGTGCGGGGTGTCATTTTACAAAATGTATTACTGTCTTTTTATAATCTTAAAAAAAAAAATACATATAGCTGGAAAGGTCTGAGTCTCAAGATTCCATATTTGGATAGAAGTAATATTGAGAGAAAAAATATATGTAAATTTGTGACAGAAAAATTGTAACAAAATGAATAGCACCCGGTGGCTAGTTTTGGTATAACTCCTAAACAGAATTGCATAGGAACCTCAATTTTTTTATTTCAAATTCAAATTTGTAACGCAACTTATTTAGACATGTTCATGGCCCTAAATGAGAAAAAGTTACAACATTTCTGGAAGAAAAAGATAAGTTAAATAGTATTTCATATACATTGAAAATAGAAATGATAGCTCACTTTCACCATCTGAGTCTGAGAAAGTCTTTTTTAGCACTGAAAATAATGAGGAAAAGTTCATTTTTTTTCCTTTCCAGGGTAGAAAAACACCACCATAACAACATATACCCAAGAAATATATTTGATTTGGGTCTGTACAGTTGCCTTGATACAAAAAAATAGAAAATAAAAAAATGTGAGTCAAATTGACATGAGAACATCAGAATTGACAGGAAATTATTTGTGTGAACTTCAAAACACATCAGTGTATCCTCACTTTGCATGCATGTTCATGGCACCAAATGAGAAAAAGTTACAAAATATCAAGAATAAAATCACATTAACTGGAATTTCTGACAGCTCGAAAATCAAAATGGGTCAAATTGACCCGGAACATAAGGGTTAACCAATGATAAACTGGATATGATACACAATTAAACTAATACCATCATACCAAAGGACATGTAGTGAACTGCTGTGCTGAACTTAAGTGTAACTTGGTCAAAGCTTATTAGTAGTTATATTTCTGGGAAGTGTATTTTTATGAAAAATGCATCAAATGTAGTCTAAACATGATCATAAAGCATAGTTAAATGTCAAATTTATGGTAATGAGAACTTCAGAGACCAATTAAAATACCTCTCTTGAGGGAAAGCAGTGCTCCCCTCAACAGAGATGCTTAGTAAAAAAAAAGTCTACAGAGGCCAGATTTTATCTAACATCTACCTCATGTCTTTGCTATATCACACTCATCTCTCATTACCTTTAACAAGTTTGTCAATCTGAAACAAACACAAGTGACTGGGTTGCCAAAACACTTAATCAGGATTGTATTTATGTGATAATGATCCTCTAGTTCTTCTTCTAAACATATGTATTATGCACAAAGCAAATTGCTTTAGAGCAGAGACCTCTTAAAGCACCAACTTCTGCTTGTTCTTTACATTTTATAACCCTGGATGACAGAATTTACAAATATTTTACAGTAAATTAAACATTTAATTTAAACACCAAACTATTAAATATTAAATTAATTCATTAAAGTAAAAATAACAGTTCACCAGCATAATCTACAGTATCATTGTTTACTCATTCCTGTGTCATTAATTAAATATTCATTCATGAATTCATTCAATAGAATGCAAAGATAAGTTTTTAAAGAATATGCTGGCCCTTTCTCCATAGTAAGAAAGAAAGAAAGAAAGAAAGAAAGAAAGAAAAATAACAGACTGAGTTGAAATATAATTAGCCTAATATATAACTGAAAGGCTAAAGTTCAAATATATAAATGCTATAAAACTACATAAATAATACAAAAAAATCACATACAAATATGGTGACTTTAGACATAAAATCTTTGACAATTGTTAATTTATCAATGACATAATTGACGATTGCTTGTCTATTCAGGATGCATTAAGTTTGAATGTGCAAATGTGGAAATGCAAATGAGACCTCAGAGGTTTAGCATAAGAGAAGATTATTGTAAGTGAATAATGACTTTCATTTTGAGATGAACTAATCTTTTAAAGGAATCTTCATGGAGTGCACATGCTCTCGGGCTCATTAAATTATAATATTAGTATCCTTATCAGGGAGGCATGTGACATCAGCAAACACATTTGCACATCTGCGTCTCGCAATCGAATGATCATCCAAACATTGTTAATTGCACCCAGCTTTACTGAAGTGAAACAAGAAACAATCTGTTGCCATGATGCCGACAGTACGCTCTTCACCCGCCACCCCTCCGATTTCCGATTCATTAGGTGAATCTAAGTTTACAAAGCACACAGTACTGCTCATTTTGTGTGTGCAGCTGTAGATAATATAATCATAACTTTAGTATTTCCCTGATGTTCTATAATGTGGCTCTTTCGTAGTTTCAAGTCTTGTAAATAAATAACGTTAATGTTTATTATACACACACAGGGGGCTTTCGCTGTTTATTTCACAGCTCCTCCGATGCGATTCATCTAAAGGGAGTAAAGAAAGTTTCATAGGATGCTTAGGCTTTGGTTCTTGCAGTAATTCAATAAACGCCTGGGCGTATAAGTAGAGAATCTGTTCACTCTGGATCGTGCGAGAAGCCGCCGCAGGAAAAGACCAGACTAGCTCAAGACCCGGATTATACTGTGAGTAAATCACACTGACACAGGCTGAGAAAGAGAGTCTACATTGTCTGATGGGAGAATCAATCACTGCAGTGATTTGCAAGCTTCTATGCGAACACACATAACCAGAGCGCTCCCGCCTAAGTACATTATCCCAACTCCGCAATTCTGTGACAGTCCAATCCATATGGTGTGGGCGGAGAAAGGTGAACATTCCGCAGATAAACTACACTAGTGAACAGCTGTCATGTTACGTCACGCTCAGGCTTCGGTGTTCAACTGCAAAGCTTTGAACTGACTGAGGCGAATTGTGGTATTGTTTTGGATTGTCTTTTGAAAATGTATTCTTACATTGCTTTGAAATGAAAAGGAGGGATTCGGAAGAAAATGAATGGCACCAGCTCATAGAGTAATTTTATTTGAGTGTATTGGTTTAGTATCTGATTCACTCAAGGAAGTATACAAATCATGTTAGTTCACAAGGAGCTGAGAAGATCGTTGGTGCCTCTCTCCCCTCCCTTCAGGACATTTACAACACCCGTCTCACCCGCAAAGCCCTCTGCATTGCAGGTGATCCCACCCACCCGACACACAGCTTCTTCAGTCTGCTGCCATCAGGGAGTTTTTATGTTAGCTGTATGCACCAAGGGTCTGAGAGTAACGCAATTTCAATTATCTGTGTGTATGTTCTGTACATGTGGAAGAATTGACAATAAAGCAGACTTGATTTGACTTGACTTGACAAGCAAGGCCCCCAAAAAGAGTTAAAAAGCAATGCATGCTGCAATTCATTATCTTCCAGGCCACATTTGAATAAATGGTGCAGCAAAGTACTGCCATTTTGCTTTTTGTTTGGCCTTTTATGCCTTTATTATATGGGTCAGTGTATATGTGATAGGAAATAACAAAGAGGAGAACGGGACAATAGAGAGGACAGAGAGAGGACAGGCAAATGACTCAAAATAATACATTTTGTTCAGGATTATTTGATGAAAACAGTTTAAAAGAACAGCGTTTATTTGAAATAGAGTTTATATTTTGTGACATTATAAATGTATGTCAGCTTTGATCAAGTTAAAGGAGTTGATCAAAATATATATACATTTTTTCCTGGATATTTTGTCTTATAAGAGGTCATTGTACTATAAAAACATCCTATACGTTTCAGAACTCAGAACTTCCTTGTTAGACCAAAAACAGCTTTTATTAAAACCAAGCTGCCAAAACTTTGCCCCTACTTCTACATCATTGCCTCTTTACCTTCGCCCACTGATTAGGAGGTGAGTAAATATGAGAGAGATGCAAACACATGATTACTTAAAGGCAGTGTATGTGATTTGGTTCAAAAAATATTTTTTTATTATGCTGGTTAAATGTTTCATCAGATCCCTATTGCAATCACTAAGTTAAGTGATCTGAATGTATTAATGTCATCTGTGGAAGACGTAGGACCATAAAATGTTCGTCCAATCATATCCCTCGGCCCGAGAGCTATGATAGGCTGTTCTACCTGCCTGTCAACATATGCATTTGCATACCTCTGTGCACCGTTTACGCAGACATGATACGTCATCTGCACGTTCCATTACGCTATGCAGACTGAGTGAGAATGGAAGGCGTTATTATTGTAATATTATGCACTTTGTATAATGTTTCCTCACATGAGGTAATTTGACAGCGATGCATTCAACCCTCCACCAACGCTGTCGTGACGCTGGTTTGCCTCTGGTTTGCTGTAAGCATTCATGTGTTTTGGAGGAGGCGTGGCTTTGGAGAGTGATTTGCAGGGAGGGTGGGATCTTATGCTTTCAAATCTAGCTTGTTATTGCTAGCTCCTTTGAAATCGCCTACCCTACCTTTAAAGGGGTCATATGATGTGATTTAAAATTGTCCTTTCTCTTTGGAGTGTTACAAGCTCTTGGTGCATAAAGAAGATCTGTAAAGTTGCAAAGACCAAAGTCTCAAATCCAAAGAGATAATCTTTATAAAATTTAAGAGTCAACCACGCCTACCTAAAACGGCTCATTCTAACATGCCTCCCACATGTCTACCTCACGATGTGGGAAGATTTGCATAACGCCGCCCAAATGTTCACACAAAGAAGGAAGGCGTAACTTTGATTCTCGCTGTAGTATTGTTGTTGCCGCTGCCACCATGTCGTGAAGGCGCTGTGTGTTTCGTTGTGAAAGCGAAACTACTTTGTTTGGCCTTCCAAAAGAGGACGATATCCGCTTCGTCATGCCTAGAGCTGATCCGTGCTGGTCGCTGAGGAAATA
>NW_015506084.1:193419-205287 GCF_001515645.1 Sinocyclocheilus grahami
CAGTGTATATGTGATAGGAAATAACAAAGAGGAGAACGGGACAATAGAGAGGACAGAGAGAGGACAGGCAAATGACTCAAAATAATACATTTTGTTCAGGATTATTTGATGAAAACAGTTTAAAAGAACAGCGTTTATTTGAAATAGAGTTTATATTTTGTGACATTATAAATGTATGTCAGCTTTGATCAAGTTAAAGGAGTTGATCAAAATATATATACATTTTTTCCTGGATATTTTGTCTTATAAGAGGTCATTGTACTATAAAAACATCCTATACGTTTCAGAACTCAGAACTTCCTTGTTAGACCAAAAACAGCTTTTATTAAAACCAAGCTGCCAAAACTTTGCCCCTACTTCTACATCATTGCCTCTTTACCTTCGCCCACTGATTAGGAGGTGAGTAAATATGAGAGAGATGCAAACACATGATTACTTAAAGGCAGTGTATGTGATTTGGTTCAAAAAATATTTTTTTATTATGCTGGTTAAATGTTTCATCAGATCCCTATTGCAATCACTAAGTTAAGTGATCTGAATGTATTAATGTCATCTGTGGAAGACGTAGGACCATAAAATGTTCGTCCAATCATATCCCTCGGCCCGAGAGCTATGATAGGCTGTTCTACCTGCCTGTCAACATATGCATTTGCATACCTCTGTGCACCGTTTACGCAGACATGATACGTCATCTGCACGTTCCATTACGCTATGCAGACTGAGTGAGAATGGAAGGCGTTATTATTGTAATATTATGCACTTTGTATAATGTTTCCTCACATGAGGTAATTTGACAGCGATGCATTCAACCCTCCACCAACGCTGTCGTGACGCTGGTTTGCCTCTGGTTTGCTGTAAGCATTCATGTGTTTTGGAGGAGGCGTGGCTTTGGAGAGTGATTTGCAGGGAGGGTGGGATCTTATGCTTTCAAATCTAGCTTGTTATTGCTAGCTCCTTTGAAATCGCCTACCCTACCTTTAAAGGGGTCATATGATGTGATTTAAAATTGTCCTTTCTCTTTGGAGTGTTACAAGCTCTTGGTGCATAAAGAAGATCTGTAAAGTTGCAAAGACCAAAGTCTCAAATCCAAAGAGATAATCTTTATAAAATTTAAGAGTCAACCACGCCTACCTAAAACGGCTCATTCTAACATGCCTCCCACATGTCTACCTCACGATGTGGGAAGATTTGCATAACGCCGCCCAAATGTTCACACAAAGAAGGAAGGCGTAACTTTGATTCTCGCTGTAGTATTGTTGTTGCCGCTGCCACCATGTCGTGAAGGCGCTGTGTGTTTCGTTGTGAAAGCGAAACTACTTTGTTTGGCCTTCCAAAAGAGGACGATATCCGCTTCGTCATGCCTAGAGCTGATCCGTGCTGGTCGCTGAGGAAATACATCAGCTTCGCGCTGTGGATCGCTGGATCGGCTTTCACTGTGGACGAAGCGGAACGCCGCTGGCCGCGCCGTTCTCATGCCTGCCGCCCGTTCCTCACTCTAGCCCACCATGTGTGACGCTGTGTGTTTCGTTGTGAAAGCAAAACTACTTTGTTTGGCCTTCCAAAAGAGGACACGACTATAAATCAGTGGTTAAGTTGTATTTACAACACTGTTCCAGAACAGTTTCAACCCAAATATTTAGATGTGTGCTGCGCATTTTATGGAGGACTGTTTCCTGATCCTGAGAGTAGACTACAATGCCAGCTGTTCTGACTCACAGACTGTAAGTAAGTTTTCATATTTAAAGGATTTGCCACTGATGATTCAAATGCGAGTTTTGAGCAGTGTAGATTAGCGCTTATTTGTCATTTCTCCAATCACAAATGCAGACATGGCTTTATGTTTATGTGGCGCGATGCAATGCAACTCGTAAAAAGACAGTATAAGTCATTATAATCCGTAATTATGTCCCCACTGGATGCAACAAATCGTCTCAGGTTACCCATGTAACCATGCTTCCCTGAGAAGGGGAACAAGACACTGCGTCCCCTAGAGGACACTTTGGGGAACGCCCTCAGCGTGACCGGTGTCTGAAGTGCATGTGGAAACACGACAATGAACTTGTCATTGGCCCATGACGTGTTACTGGTATAAAAGGGCACCTGTAGCACACGTCATCAGCTTCTTGTCTGAAGGAGACGTGCACAGGAATGCCTGAAGCATGGCAAGGGGACGCAGTGTCTCGTTCCCCTTCTCAGGGAACCATGGTTACATGGGTAACCTGAGACGTTCCCTATCGAATGGGAACTCGCACTGCGTCCCCTAGAGGACACTTTGGGGAACGAATCCCCACGCCGCCATGCTGAAGGAATGACTGCCTTATCGGCAGGCATAAGCCAGGAACTTTCAGAAGTTCTTACCCAGAAGCACGCCAGCAACTGCCAACACACTGTAAGGGTCAGAGTTGATGCCGGCCAGTCACAGTCACCCATCAACGTACAGTTTTACGTTTCACAACCCTAAGTGCGAAAGGAGGCCTTATTGCACAATAGTGCTAGGAATTGGGAACGCGAGAGGCGATACTACCCCTCTTCCCAGACGTTAGTATCTTGAGGGTCACAGCAGGAGTGGGACACATGTCGCGGAATAGCCCACCATCTCCACATACCTCTCATGTGTGAGCGCCAAACAGAGGGAACCCCCCCCCCCTGCACTAACATAAGGTAAATATAAGAAGTGGGAACACGGGAAGCGGTGCTGCCCATTTACTTTTTAAACGTCTTGACATTGTGAGGATCATAGCCGAAGAGGTGGGACGTGAGCCGCGGAATAGCCCACCATCTCCGTGCACTTCTCACATCTATGCACACAAACGGAGGGAAACCCCTCCTGCGCAATCACATGGTAATTTACAAGAAGTGGGAACGCGAGAAGCGGTACTGCCCATCTACTTTTAAACGTCTTGATATTGTGAGGATCATAGCCGAAGAGGTGGGACGCGAGCCGCGGAATAGCCCACCATCTCTGCGTACTTCTCACAACTCACTTCTCACATGCGTACTATCCACACAAATGGAGGGAAACCCCCTTGTGGTAAGTACCGCAGGTCATAAGAAGTGGGAACGCAAGAAGCGATATAGCCCATCTACTTCAAACCATCTACTATTTCCACCATCTCCGCGTAATTCTCACATCTGTGCACACAAACAGAGAGAATATATTTCCCTGAACTGGCACACAGTAAATAAGAAGTGGAACGCAAGAAGCGTTACTGCCCATGTACTTCAAACCATATAATACTGTGAGGATTACAGCCGAGGAAGTGGGACGCGAGCCGCGGAATAGAATAATTTCCTTATTAACAAAACCTAACAGTAAATAAAATAAAAGCCTTGGACTCAGGGCTTTGGCTTGTCTTTCTTGGCTTCGATAATTTCCCTGAGGTCCTGTCTCTGTCTTGGGCGAGGTCGTTGCCCAGCGCCCCGACTCCTCGGAGGCGGGGCTCTCGCAGCTACGCTCGCCTTCTGACTCTGCCGCCAGCTGGGCCCGGCGGCAGGCTCAGCTTCAGGTGGTTGATCGAAAGGATCAACCTATGGCGAGGGATGTAGTGCTCAAACGCCGCCAACTTCACCTTCGCCTCCCTGAACTTACGGACTACTG
Source organism: Sinocyclocheilus grahami (assembly GCF_001515645.1). Classification (NCBI taxonomy): domain Eukaryota; kingdom Metazoa; phylum Chordata; class Actinopteri; order Cypriniformes; family Cyprinidae; genus Sinocyclocheilus; species Sinocyclocheilus grahami. The sequence goes on from NW_015506084.1 coordinate 197,018, forward strand.
TCTCAACAGCAGCTCCAAAAAGCCTGGCAGGCGAAACCGGGGCATCAAGAAGAAAAGACCTGTCCTTCTCCTTTAGCCCCGACAGGTTAAGCCATAAATGCCTCTCCGTGACAATGAGTGCCGCAAGAGAGCGGCCGATGGTGCGCGCCTCTTGCTTGGTTGCACGGAGAGCAAGATCACATGAGCGGCGGAGCTCCTCGATTTCAGCAGGAGCCATGCCTCCCGCCGCATCAGCGTCCTTTAGCAGATCCACTTGGTAAGCCTGCAATACTGAGATAGTATGCAGGGTACCGCCCGCCTGCCCAGCCGCCGCGTATGCCTTGCCCACGAGCTTAGATGTAAACTGGCACAGCTTTGAAAGCAAGGTAGGAGCCCTCCACGAACATGCCTGGGGAGCAGCGAGATAACCCGCAAGGGATTCCTCCATCTGAGGCATCTTCGTGTACCCGCTGTCTTCCAGCCCCTTCACATTAGCGTAGTTTGACTTGTTAGGGGGAAAGACGCGGGCAGAGAAAGGATTCCTCCATGACCTCAACAGCTCGCTGTGAAGCTCAGGGAGGAATGGAAGGCTCGGAGGGGCGGAGCGTTTATGACCTGCTAGGAAACGCTAAACCAGACGGCCACTAGACTCGCGTTCCTGCTTCTCCGTCGACCAGTCCAGGGTTAGCCTGGCGGTGGTGCGGGTCATGATGTCCAAGAGTTCCCCGTATGCGGGTGACGAGGAGGAGGCGGGTTGTGATGTAGCCTCCGCCTCAACTCCTGTCACGTCTATCTCCTCTGAGCTAGACCGGCCGAGTAACAAGCTCTCTGCCGGATCAGAAGAAACCGGAGACCGGGCTTCCAGATCCGGTTCGAGAGAAACAGAGCTGGCGACCGAGGATTGGGATAGGGAGAGACCCGTCCCAAGCTCCTCAGCCAGATCTAACTGCGAGCCCCATGAGTGCAGACGGCGCTCTGCCTCGGCAGCAGCGGGTCCAGCACCACGAGGCGCAGACGCTTGGCTTCCGTCCTCTGTAAACAGAGCCAAGTGGGAGCGCAGCTGTTTCACTGTGAAACGATCACAGTGGGCACAGCCGGCTCCCTCGAGAGCCAACCGTGCATGCTGTGCCCCCAGACACACCACACAAAGCTCATGAAAATCGCTAGGTGTGATGTACCTTTCACACGGTGGGACACATCTTTTAAACTGCGCTCACTCATGCTTTACCTTTCTTCTTTTCTTTTTTTTTGTCACACAAGCACACACAAACAAACGGCTGAAGACAAGAAACTGATGACGTGTGCTACAGGTGCCCTTTTATACTCTTGGTCGCACCAATAACGTTCATTGTCGTGTTTCCACATGCACTTCAGACACCGGTCACGCTGAGGGTGTTCCCCAAAGTGTCCTTTAGGGGACGCAGTGTGAGTTCCCATTCGACGAGGCGCAGACGCTTGGCTTCCGTCCTCTGTAAACAGAGCCAAGTGGGAGCGCAGCTGTTTCACTGTGAAACGATCACAGTGGGCACAGCCGGCTCCCTCGAGAGCCAACCGTGCATGCTGTGCCCCCAGACACACCACACAAAGCTCATGAAAATCGCTAGGTGTGATGTACCTTTCACACGGTGGGACACATCTTTTAAAACTGCGCTCAGACATTTTTTTTTTTTTTTTCCTCACGTTCTGTCACACACGCACACACAAACAAACTGCTGAAGACAAGAAGCTGATGACGTGTGCTACAGGTGCCCTTTTATACTCTTGGTCGCACCAATAACGTTCATTGTCGTGTTTCCACATGCACTTCAGACACCGGTCACGCTGAGGGTGTTCCCCAAAGTGTCCTTTAGGGGACGCAGTGTGAGTTCCCATTCGATAGGGAAGTCTAGTTTATAATGGGTTTTAATGTTTTTGTCTCGTTGCTCTGGCCACAGTATGGTGTACCGTATGTACAGTATGTGGACATTGTGTTTTTTTAACCTTAACCCGCATAAACACATATCATTACACGAAATACACAAAATAACGTTATTTTTAGCAACATCATATGACCCCTTTAAGTCGTGCCACGCCACAACAGCTAGAAGCTGTCTATACTGGATACAATAAAATTACCATTACGAATGGATTTGACATTGCATCAGGTCACACCACTTCCAGTGTAAACAAAATCACTGATTCTAATGGGTTATGTTGTCTTTAGTCACATCTACATGGTGTAACATGAGGGAAATGTAGATGAACTCTATTATTAATAAAGTTCCAGATGACTGTTTAAGTGTTCACTTTATTTTAAAGCAGATTCATAAAAAAAACAGTTTGATGCAGGCATTCAGAGAAACTAAAAGATGATGCAGTGCCAACTATATTGGATCCAGTAGTAATGTTGCAAAACATGAGTTTGAGTAACAATGTTTTTTACCATGTGTCACTATTGCTTTATCTGTTACAGATGAAAGCAGTGGGCATTTACTTATGACTATTAGATGAACCACAAGTATCAAAACTGCATGTTTTAAAGAAAGTAAAAGATAGATAGATAGATGGATAGACCCACCTACAATCCCTGCCAGTACGAGACTCGAACCTGCAACCTTTGGGTTACGAGTCCGACTCTCTAACCATTAGGCCACGACTTAAGCACTTTCCACGAGCGCGATTCGAGACGGAGTGAAACATGGACAAATGCGTTTCATTCATACCCAACTTCACTTCACTTACAATTATACAATAAGACCTTTTACTTTCTAAAACTTTTTACACAAATAATATGACAGATGGCATATAGTGGATTGTGTACAACACATTTTTTTACATATAATTTGCAAATCAAATGTGATGCAGTCTTCATAGAGTTAAGCTTACAGCCATTCTAATATGATTACACTGATCTTAACATAAATTACTGATCAATTCACAGCCTCGTTTCACAAAATCTAGAAGTTCTGAAACAAGGAGTGGGGAAAAAAGTTTTCTAATCAGCATAAGGAGTCCCCATAGAGGAACAGAGGAATGTTTGAGTTGAAATATTCCCATAAGAAGAGAGTACTTTGTGAAGGATACTCTCTAATCCCTGTCATTTTACAGCACTGCTGAGAAAACTCCTCTAACCCAAGTCTACTGGGTTTAAGTCCTCTTCAGACTCTTTCCCATTCCCCCTCGAATGTTGGGAAAGGCAAATGATAAGCTATTTAATTAATCTTACACCAATTTACTTGTAAATGGAATTCTGGTTGAGGGGATGAGGAGGAATGGAGCTGACATCTGTTCTCTGTGGGCTAGTATTCACTGATGTCTCATCCATTTGATTAACATGAAGACTAAAACGGGCACCGGAGTTCCCTTTGTCCTCTGCGATTGTCCTCTGCAGGTGAAGCAGTGCTGTGACGGGCTCAATGTGGTATAGCATCTAACCTTCAGGGGTAGAATCTCTTGAAGTGGAGATTAAGATCGGAATGATTGCCTCTGGCAAAGAGTCATTTCAAGTACCTATCATGTCTACCATCTCACTGAACTTTTCTGCAGAGGTCGATTAGCACAACTAGTGAAGGGAGTTGTCAACAAAACAGATTCTAAAACATCTGAAGAGAAAACTGGACATACAGTATCTCTGAAAATGGAATTGGTTTCAAAGGCATTGCTATTTTTGTTCCTTTTATTATCAATGTTTCATTGAAAGATTTAGGGATGAATTCGCAAAACGGCTATGCTGCATGTGGCAATTGGTATTTAAGTACAAAACGGATATTCTCATTACTTTTTCAATACCTTTCCAGTCATTTGTACTGTACAGGGATTTTCTTTCTTTCTTTCTATCTTGATTGATTTATTGATTGATTCAAAAAAATAATAAGAAAAAATATTTTAATTTTGGTGCATGGTTCAAGAGACAATTAATATTCAGTAATATTCAGAAATAGTATTGATTTGACTCAAATGAGATCAAAACTTGAACTGCATTAAGCTGAATGGTTATTGTCTTCTGTAGAGCTTCCTTTGAAGTTATTTCATAATTGATGAAATTTACAACATTGATGCTGTTATTGAACTGAACTAAATAAACTCTGAACTAAACTGAGTTGAATAATTACACTATTGCCTTTAGAGCTGCTTAGCTGAATTTAATTAGTTTCATAATTGATGAAATTTGCAACATTAAAATTTCAGTGCAACATTACAATGTCAATGCTGCCAATTTCAGTAACATTTTAATGTTGCAAAGAATGACACTATTGTCGTATGTGATGCTGCTTTTATCTGACTTTAATTAATTTCATAATTGTTAAAATTTGCAACGATGACCCTGATATTCATTTGAAATTATTGAACACAGCACTAAATTGAGCTGAATAATGATATTATTGTCTTCTGTAGAGCTTTTCATACATGAATTTAATTAATTTATATTTGATGAAATTTGCATCATTGACACTCTTAGTTATCTAAATTGAATACACTGAACTAAAGTGCGCTGAATAAACTATAATAGTACTATTGTCTTCTGTAGAACTGCGTTTATAGCTAAACTGAATTTGTTTAATAATTGATTAAATTTGCAACATTGACACTGTTATTGAACTGAAAATAATCAACATTTAACTGAATTGAGTTGGATAATGACACTGTTGTCTTAGGAGCTGCTTATAGCTGAATTGAATTAATTTCATAATTGATGAAATTTGCAACGTTGACACTCTTATTTGACTTAAACTGAATCAACATTGAACTAAACTGAGAGATCATGTGACATTTTCATGAGTCCAGACACACATTAGCCAAGCTCTGCGTATGTAGCCCTGTTGTTCGACTCCTTTTCTTACATTTGGGGTAGTTTTTTTTTTTTTGCAGTTGGTTTGTAGATGTCACACAGTCGGAAACTCACTTATCTTTCACCATCATCCTCGCCAATTAAGAAGAAACCTAAATCAGCAGCGGCAGGTTAAGCGGACATGGAAGACAACATGGCAATGACTATAAAGCGATTTGAGGACATTTTGAAAACTGAATTAGCAGCAATGCACACCGAATTTGACTCTACAATACATATAATTCTGTTATTTCTGCTTCAGTTATTTATTCTTTTCTCCTCAAAAACTCATACAAACCATTATCCATAACTATCTGGTCTAAGGATATCAGTGGTGACATACAAACTTTATTCTCTGATCAAATTTGTGAGACAATTACATCATCCTCAAAAAAAACAAATCATCAGATGATCACATAGACTCTATCTGTCCACTTTAAAACGCTTCTATATGTCAACCTGTGCCCCCAGGTACATTTTTGCCATGAGACCAGGTAGCTATATGCATGTGTCTCCTTCCCCAAATTGCAATTTATGTCCACAGAGGGCACTTGGTACATATTTACATTTTTTGGGGGGTGGAATGCTCTGCACTTTCTCCTTTCTGGTCTCATCTTGCTCATGACATATCATTCCTGTTAGAAAAGGATGTGGTTTTGACTCCAGATCTTTTTTTTCTTAAATAACTTCTAAATTGATGTACAATTGATTTTGTGTGTGTGTATATATATATATACATATATATATTTTTTTTCTTCTTGTGATTATTTCACTTTGTACCTTTCTCTACTGCAATATATTGCATTTCCTCAGCACAGTATAAGCCTACCTGGTGGGTGGGGAGTATAGCTACAGTCTAATCTAATGTGTTGTATTTTGTTCTATATTGAACTGACTACTAAATAAAATATTTGTTGACAAAATATAAATAAATAACTAAACTGAATTTAAGAATGACAGCTTTAGAGCTGAAGTTGAAATTGTTTCATAATTTATGATTTTATTTTCAACATAGCACTGTTGTTTTCCTGTTTATTGCTGTAAAAATTATTTGAAACAATTTGTTTTGTATGAAGTGCTACAATATAAAAACTTATTGATTAATTCACTAATTAATTATTTAGAAAAGAACCCACTCAAAAAAAATCGCTCACAAATCAACCATCACTATGGCTTCCATCTTTTACTGCAAATCTGACTGTGGTTTACCAACATTCTGAAATCAGCCAACATGTGACCAACATTGAAATATGGTTTAAATTAACTATGCAAATAATGCAAAACAGTTGTAAAAATTGTATCACGATACTTGTATATAACGTTGAAAAAGTAGTAAGATATTGTACAAAAAGTAAGATGTTGAAACAATGCAATATTAACATTGATTTGATCTGCAACATCAAAACAAAATTCAACAGTGATTCAACCTTGATCCAAGATGTTGATTCACCCATGAATAAATGTCGAAATGTAGGATGTGTTTCCTCAGTAATAAAAGCTATACAGATGAATAAATCAATAAATATAAATTACCTGAAATGGAATACAAGTGATCCTGGCTTGTTAAATTGGTCTGGAGGAATGTCTGCACTGAATCCAATCTAAATCTGTCAGCAAAATCAGTGAAAGCTGAAGGCAGGGCAGTACCACCAGCTGCTGTAATATCCATACAGTTATCTGGGTCATGCATATGTGCCCCATTCACAATGTGTGCACTGCCCCTGAAAGAGACAAACACTTATAAGGGAGCTTATTAATGGGTTTAGTAGAAAACTGCCGTAAATCAGATATTTCCTTTGGCAAAAAAAAATAAAAAATCGCTTGTTGGCTACAGGCAGTGGAGGAAGAACAATTGGAATTCCATTATTCTGCTGCTTCGTTGCTTGTTGTATTATTCTAGGTTTTCCTGATTGAGATACACAGTCCCAGGTTCAAGTTATTATGCTGTGTCCTCAGTGGACTTTATGCTACCTCATTGGACTCTGTCCCTACACCAAGGTTATTATAGTTTTGAATTTTTAAATTAGTTTTATGTTAATACCGTTTTCAAATTTGCTATACAATTCAGTTTAGTTTTTATTAGTTTCATTAATATTGTTGTTAGTTTTAGTTTAGTTTTTATTTTGTGAACACATTTTTATTTAGTTTTTATATAGTTTAGTTTCAGTATTAGTTTAAGTTTAGCAGAATTAACAGATAACTTCCAGAGCGCAGCCAAAGAAAGACTTAGGCATGATTTAGCCTTAGTGATGCAAATGTCTAGCGACACAAAATGAACACATGCTGAGATTGATTAAATGGTAAAAGTATACAAATATACGCCAGAATGAAGCAGACAATAATTTTTACTAAATAAATTTACACTGTAACACCTGGTAAGTTAAGAATACTCAAAACATTTGAGGAAACTTATTGCCTCAAAATATTTGATCAAATGAACTCAATTTTTTAAGTTAGTAGATGTTAAAATTTTTATGACATGTGGGGCGGGGCTGAGAGCCATGGGAGCCAAGGCAAGCCTCACTACCATGGTCCCACCCCACTCATCACAATGATAATTATATACAACTTGCTTCCATTAACAGCACATTCATTCAGATCTTTATAGTGAAGTCAACAGCACACTAGCACATATTAATGTAGTTATCTAAAAGACTCACAATACTCGCATGCAAATAGTCAAACAACATGCAGTATAAATAGTCTTTAAGTTTTGCTGTCCATCCTCAACCTAACCCAGACACATGCACAGGTAGGGCTCAACCTGTGCAGAGCACATGCCCTTTTTGCCCTGACACTCCGAAGTGCCCTTTTTTTTTGGTGATGGTGTATATTTTTTTCCTTCAATAAATCAATGATATTGGTCACCCTTTACATCTGTCTGTCTGCTGAGATCATCCAAACTAGCAGGAGTAGCCTTGTTAAGACAGGGTATGTACTTTCTTACGTAATCCCTAATCTGCAAATATCTAAAAAAGTTACTTACATGCAAACCATATTGATCCTGTAGCTGTCTAAAGGAGGCAAAAGTGGCATCTATGAATAGGTTTCCAATAGTCTGAAGACCTAAGTCCCTCCATTTTGTAAAAGCAGCATCCATAGTAGAAGGGATAAATGAAGGGTTCCCGCTGATTGGTAAAAGGAAAGACAATGGCTTTATTGCAAATTTTGATTTGATCTGCTTCCAAATACGAATTGTACTATGAATTACACAGTTATGGCTATATACTGACTTGTCTATCTTTATAGGAGACAGTATGACTGCACAAGATGAGAGAGAAATCCAAGACATGCAGGTTATCAGGAACAGACAATCAGGCAAAACTAGACATTACGAAACAGGACAAGATCTAGGAACTAGACTAAACTCAGACAGGATACTGGCTCCGTAAAGTGCTACCACTAGGAGAGTTATAAACGCAGACAATACTCGGCGATTAAAGAAGAATTTGAGTGGTTGTTATATAGTGTGTGTGTGTGTGTG
>NW_015506084.1:205297-207735 GCF_001515645.1 Sinocyclocheilus grahami
CTTGTGTTACATGAGAAAATAAATAATTTTGCCTACCTGATGTAGGCTAAAAATTTTATTCGAGTGTGGTTCGGGTCGTGACACTCGTATGTCAAACGGTTCTGGTCTGGTACAGAATTAAATTAGTGCTGCTGTTGTACTGCTGGTGCATGTTTACCAAACAGGACCCGTGCAGAACTTGGCTTGCTTTGCGTCTCTCCGTCAGATAACCTCATGTGCGTGATGCACCATTTACAGGTATTTCCCTAAACTGCCGGCGCCACACAGCTCATATATTTTTTCCGCCAAGGGGTGAGAATGTAATGGTTATGAAAAGATTTTTTATAATTATTTTATTTCAGTTACTTTTTCGTTTCGTTTTAGTTTTTCAGTTATTTTTTATTTTATTTCAGTTTACGAAATAGTTTTTTCATCAATCGTTTTCGTCTTAGTTTTCGTTTACGAAAATAACCTTGCTCTACACAATAATAATGCTACATATTAACCGGAGACAATGTTATAGAGGGTTTGGTTATGAACCAAGATGATGTTCACATCCCTTGAGATTAAGACAGCTGCTCAATGAGAATGTAAATACTAGCTGTAGTGTAAAAAAAAAAATACATTGTACAAAAGCTCTATTCTGAGCTCACTATCTAGGTGGACATTTTAAGGCATCATAGATATGCTCCTTTTTGAAAAGGTGGGCAGAGAATTATGCTGTCCTTTAAGATACCTCGTTTGAATCCAAGACAGCTATATACAGTATGTAACCCTCAAGAATAAGGCTACTACATGATGCATCATCTCAGAATTATCTGTTGAAAAAGATCAGGTAGCCCATACCTGCTTGAGCTGAAAACCTCCCTCTGTAACGGGGCGACTGAGACGAGAGACGTGCGGATCCATCTGAAAAGCTTTATTCTTAAACAGTCAAAATAGGCAAAGGTCGGACAATGGCAAACAGGTATTTAGAGGGCAAGATAGAAGAGTAATCCAATAAACAGACATAGGTCGATCAACGGTGTACATAATCCAAAGGATGAGGCAAGTGAGTAATCCACAGGCAGATAATAATCCATGCGAGGTGCGAAAAGAATCCAAACAACAAGATGAGAGAGAAATCCAAGACATGCAGGTTATCAGGAACAGACAATCAGGCAAAACTAGACATTACGAAACAGGACAAGATCTAGGAACTAGACTAAACTCAGACAGGATACTGGCTCCGTAAAGTGTAACGCGTTACTCCCAACACTGGACGTGCAACAGTTTGTGTGGTGTGAGAGTCCATGTCATCAGAAGGCGACCTCTGGTGGCGAGCAGACAGAAGACCACGGACCAGATTCGTGACACCCTCAGAGTAATATATATCATGACCCGTATTCACAAAACATTTTATCTTACCATTAAGAGTTCTCCTAAATAGCAGTAAAAGTTTTTAGCTAAGAGTTTTCTCAAAACCTATTCACAAAGCTGCTGAGACAAACTTTTACTAAGGAATAGAGAGAAGTCTTAAACTAAGAGTAAGGGGCGGGGTTGACCTTGTTGCTATGGATGATGTCAGCATACTTACTAACTATGCACACAGTGATTGGCTGATAGTCTCTGTCAGAGATGTATTCATAAATATTATGTTGCCATATTCAAATAAAGGTTTTACAATAAAAATGTTAATTGCCACATTCAAATAAAGGTTTTAAAATGCAGGCTAAGTGTCACTAATTAAACAAGTAGGCTATATATTCAGCTAATTGTCAGACTCTTATGCTTCTCGTAAACAATTAGTCAATATGCATTAGGGCTGCCCTCGACTAAAGATTTTTCTGGTCGACTAGTAGTCATTCATTTTAAGCATTAGTCGACTATTAGTCGCACTTTTATTAATAAACCATATAAATCATAATAATGAGCCTTAATTGCCTAGCCTAATAAGCGCTCAAGCTCACGCAAAAAAGGCTTGCCACAGCACACTGGCAAATATAATAATGATGAATGTGTTAGGGAAAAACAGTAAGTACACTGCATTAACGTTTTAATAATTTATTGTTACACTAGTGCTTTCTGTTTTCGGTTTAAGAGATGAAGTCGGCGACACTGACTCGTCATTTCCGCTGTATGCGCCTGTATGCACGTTTCATACAGATTACATTACATAATCTGAGAATATTTGTTTTCTATTTGAATTGGTTCATTTAAAAGTTTCACTCTTTATAGATATATTTTTCATGTCTGAAATAAGGCAAGCATACACAGAGTTTCGAAGTGACGCGCACAAGTTCACAGAGTACAAGACGGCAGAAAGCATGTTATTCTGAGTGCACATGAATAAACGCAGAGTCTTTACAGATACAAAAGATGCATTGCTCTTATCTGTATGACCAAAAATGACAAAGTATTTTAAAGAGCAAATGATCGCACCGGCGCCTCCATCTGTCATGCAGTAGCCCAAGCGCGCT
>NW_015506084.1:209506-225089 GCF_001515645.1 Sinocyclocheilus grahami
CATAACATTTCTGTCTCACGCTTGAGGTATTCGGCCAATCACAACGCACTGGATAGCTGGCCAATCACAGCACACCTCGCTTTTCAGAACGATGAGCTTTGTAAAAATCGTCAGCATCATATGACCCCTTTAAGCTCAGAGTAAGAACAGGGTGGATGATGTCAGCATGCTCATTAACTATGCACACAGTGATTGGCTGATAGTCTCTGTCAGAGATGTATTCATAAATATTATGTTGCCATATTCAAATAAAGGTTTTACAATAAAAATGTTAATTGCCACATTCAAATAAAGGTTTTAAAATGCAGGCTAAGTGTCACTAATTAAACAAGTAGGCTATATATTCAGCTAATTGTCAGACTCTTATGCTTCTCGTAAACAATTAGTCAATATGCATTAGGGCTGCCCTCGACTAAAGATTTTTCTGGTCGACTAGTAGTCATTCATTTTAAGCATTAGTCGACTATTAGTCGCACTTTTATTAATAAACCATATAAATCATAATAATGAGCCTTAATTGCCTAGCCTAATAAGCGCTCAAGCTCACGCAAAAAAGGCTTGCCACAGCACACTGGCAAATATAATAATGATGAATGTGTTAGGGAAAAACAGTAAGTACACTGCATTAACGTTTTAATAATTTATTGTTACACTAGTGCTTTCTGTTTTCGGTTTAAGAGATGAAGTCGGCGACACTGACTCGTCATTTCCGCTGTATGCGCCTGTATGCACGTTTCATACAGATTACATAATCTGAGAATGTTTGTTTTCTATTATTTATTTTTTTAATTTAAAAGTTTCACTCTCTATAGATATATTTTTCATGCGTGCATACAAGGAGCTTCGAAGTGACACGCACTCAAGTTCACAGAGACCGAGACGGCAGAAAGCGCATCCTGTTTGCTTTCATTATTTTACAAAAGTGCAACGTTTCATTGTTATTCTGAGTGCACATGAATAAACGCAGAGTCTTTACAGATACAAAAGATGCATTGCTCTTATCTGTATGACCAAAAATGACAAAGTATTTTAAAGAGCAAATGATCGCACCGGCGCCTCCATCTGTCATGCAGTAGCCCAAGCGCGCTGCTGTTCAGCTTCACTCCGCACAAACACGTGAACTGTGCACTTTTTCTAGGCTAACATTAGATTGAGCTGCCATGTAAAGTTGCTACTACATACATTTTTCAGATGATAAGCCATATTTGAGATGGATGAATGTTAGGACTTAGGAGAGCATATGGATGTCCTGCCCCATGTACTATATTACCACATAGACCAGCCGTTAACGATTTGTCTGTCACGGATTGCGTGATTTCGCCACTTCATGTGGATTTTTTTTTTCTGCAACTAAGTGACTAATAAAATGTTGGTAATATGCATATAGCAGCCTTTTAATTAGCAGAGTAGAACATTCATGGCTGATAGTAAGACATGCAAACATAAAAGAAAACCAAACTGTACGCAAGAACAGCTATATATCAAGGATATCAAAAATTTGGAGTTGGGATAACCTCCAAACCAAAGCCGATACTTTTTTAAAAGCTCATTATCGTCAAATGTTTCAAAAATGTTTATATTCCGAGGTAGATTGCTGGCAACAGCCATTTTAGGATAGTTCAGATTTGGTCTTAGTGACTTAGGAGTCCTCTTCACTACTCCTAACGTTTCACAGATTTAGGAGCAAATTTTAGAGCTAAAACGCTTTGTGAAACACTCTTAGAACATACATTTAGAAGTCCTAAATTTAGGACTGACACGCCCATTATTTTTAAGATTTTCTCCTAAATCGGTGAGTTATGAGCTACTTTTAGCCATACGATGTTTTGTGAATATGGACCCAGAGCTCTGATTTTAGTTTTTATTTTATTTAACTTTTTCCCCATTGAAAGGATTATTATTATTATTGTTATTATTATTTATTTATTTATTTATTTTATATTCATAAAGATGTATAGTTACCACCAGACCATGCAAGGGTAAAGTGCCTTTGACTGTCAAAGTGGACAAATACAGTCTTATATGTGTTAAAGAAACGACAGTCTGCACCTTTCCTTTGGTGTTTCATGGGGGAAAAATGGCATGAGGGTGAGAAAATTATGATAGAATTTTAGGTGAACTATCCCTTTAAGGCAGGAGCAGTAGCCTACAAGTGTAAAGCCCCATAGAATATGGAGTTTTTGACAAGGCATTTAGACCAACGCTTTGTGAAACACTCTTAGAACATACATTTAGAAGTCCTAAATTTAGGACTGACACGCCCATTATTTTTAAGATTTTCTCCTAAATCGGTGAGTTATGAGCTACTTTTAGCCATACGATGTTTTGTGAATACGGACCCAGAGCTCTGATTTTAGTTTTTATTTTATTTAACTTTTTCCCCATTGAAAGGATTATTATTATTATTGTTATTATTATTTATTTATTTATTTATTTTATATTCATAAAGATGTATAGTTACCACCAGACCATGCAAGGGTAAAGTGCCTTTGACTGTAAAAGTGGACAAATACAGTCTTATATGTGTTAAAGAAACGACAGTCTGCACCTTTCCTTTGGTGTTTCATGGGGGAAAAATGGCATGAGGGTGAGAAAATTATGATAGAATTTTAGGTGAACTATCCCTTTAAGGCAGGAGCAGTAGCCTACAAGTGTAAAGCCCCATAGAATATGGAGTTTTTGACAAGGCATTTAGACCTTCTCCTGCACTCCTTCTACTCACATGGATTGTCTTACTCTTCATGCATTATTAATGGTTCTGGGTCAATGTTCCTGTCTTAGAGACACAGGGAATGAGTCCGAATTCCAGTGACTGAAGAAAGCTGTGTTAAAACCCAGAATGCATCACATTGGAAATCTTTCTCAGCTCATAATAGGAGCCTGAACAAGCAGAAATGAGAGCGAGGGGACTGCAGCAACTTCCTGAATACTATATTCTCTCTTCACGCACGATAATCCACGGGTCATTATCCAGTCTTTAATTCCTTTCAGCTGCTTTCAGCTTTGAGATGTCTCTATTATCAGTGATTCACATTTGATGCCCATACTATTTCTGGTCCATAGCAATGTGAAATTATTTTAAATTATACTGTATTGAAATTGTACTGGTGGATTAGCAGTCAGACTAAACCCTTTTTATTTAGATATTCACTCTACTTAATTGTGTAACAGATGCATTCACTCATATAGCACAGGAAGTGACAGGCTCTCCAAGTGAAGTTCAAAGATTTAACTGAAGGCTACTCACTCAGTGTAAAAAATACAAATAAAAAATGACTGACAGCAGGACTGTGCTGTTGAGATAAGAGAACAGCTCAGGCCATTTGGGGGGACTGTCAGCAGCAGAGCTTCAAGCAGGTTGTGACATTTTCAGGGAAGTCCCAAGTCTCCAGCGCCATCAAAAGATGTCAGGATGGCTATAATAACAGATTCAGAAGACGGATTGTGACAAGCCAAAAATCACCAGCGTTTAACACTTTTTTCGCCTTAGCGTGTTGATGGATAACTTCCTGAAGCATGTCATTTGATGTTAGCCAAACAACAGTTAACATACAGGCATTAATTTAATAAAACCTGAATTACATTCAGATCGCACATAAGTATGTTCTTTTAAATTATATGATTTCCCTAATAAATACTTGTGTACTTCTTTTTTTTCACAAGGGAAGAAAGGATGAACTTTTAGGCAACTGACAACGTGTCAATGCAAATACATACACCACAACGCTATTTAAGCACATTTAGTGCATGGTAAACTGGATTATGTGATTAGCAAGTAAGATAGTAACAGTTTAATGAATATAATGTCTACACAGTTAACAACACTCCTCTCATGGTCTTTGTGATGGCCGAAACTGAGGCCACACATTGATAAGGGTAACTTGTTCTAAATACCTGTCTGTTGCGCCAGTTAGGAGGTCAGTTTGTTTTGGTCAGTTCTCCTTACTTTCTCTTTATATTAAGTTAAAGTTTGTTGTTGACCTCAGTTATTCCAGTTGATTTATTTTTTGAGACTTTTTTTTAATGGAATCCTGTGTCCTTCTGCCTGTCCATCCTGCTCCATCACAGTCTTCTTTGGAAGAGGCCGAACAGTCATTGACTAACTTATTTAATAAGGGATGAAGATGATTATAAAATGCTGCTATAAATCTTTGATAAAGGTAAATGATATATTTTAGGTGGTGGTTATTTGCATAAAGTGTAAAGAGCAATTACATCATTCATTAATTCATTAAATTAGATGTGTTTTGCATTAAGTGAAAATAAAATGTTCTTAGCGATAGAAGCTATTTACGCTAAATGCAAATAGTGATATGCTATTTAAACTAAGTGAAACTAGAAGGATTTTCTAACTGGATTATGTGATTAGCAAGGAAGATAGTAACAGTTTAATGAATATAATGTCTACACAGTTAACAACACTCCTCTCATGGTCTTTGTGATGGCCGAAACTGAGGCCACACATTGATAAGGGTAACTTGTTTTAAATACCTGTTTGTTGCGCCAGTTAGGAGGTCAGTTTGTTTTGGTCAGTTCTCCTTACTTTCTCTTTATATTAAGTTAAAGTTTGTTGTTGACCTCAGTTATTCCAGTTGATTTATTTTTTGAGACTTTTTTTTTAATGGAATCCTGTGTCCTTCTGCCTGTCTATCCTGCTCCATCACAGTCTTCTTTGGAAGAGGCCGAACAGTCATTGACTAACTTATTTAATAAGGGATGAAGATGATTATAAAATGCTGCTATAAATCTTTGATAAAGGTAAATGATATATTTTAGGTGGTGGTTATTTGCATAAAGTGTAAAGAGCAATTACATCATTCATTAATTCATTAAATTAGATGTGTTTTGCATTAAGTGAAAATAAAATGTTCTTAGCGATAGAAGCTATTTACGCTAAATGCAAATAGTGATATGCTATTTAAACTAAGTGAAACTAGAAGGATTTTCTTAGCGATATACTATTTACACTGCAAATAGCTATAGATTGTATTTACACTGTTAAAATAGCAGTATTTCCTGCTATTTAAACTACTTATTGCAAATAGAGGCAATTATCTGCACCTGTCACAATTCACTCGGGGAGCAAGAAAGAGGAGTTCTTGAATAACACAGTCTTTAATAATCCACAGGAAAACCGAGAACAAGGAGGACATTCAACAAGTAGACCCGACCAACAAGAACTGAAAGGACTAGGGCTTTTAAAGGCAGGATAATTGGGGAGGAACGAGACACACCTGGAATCAAATTAACACAATCAACATACTGTAAGTAAGAAGCTGGGTCACAGGGGCAAACATACACACAGATAAGTCCATAATCCTGACAGCACCTCAGTATTGTAGTACATTTTAAAAGTGCAATAATAATATATTGACCTTATTGGGACAACAAAGCCCTCCCTACACCCATACCCGAACAGTACCCGATACTTTATTTTCAACCTTTTATTACTTCCTTCATTTTTTTATTGAAAATAAATGTTTTTCCGATGTGATATGATATTTAAAAATTGAGGGGAAAAAAAGCTCAGCAAAAGGCAGATTCGAACTTGGGTCAATCATGTCAATAAGACAATGGCATGTGCTTTAACATTTAGAACTTTTGACACTACAACTGTTGTTTGATAATAGTATTTTGCAGTGTTCACTAGCCTAATCACACATTGGTGGGCGGAGTTAGTGTAAATAGCCTCTGCCAACAAGGCGGGCTATTTGCACTTAGTGTAAATAGACACTGTATATTTTAGGGACAGCAAATTAGAGAAAAGGCACCCTTAAAAAGAACACAAAGTGGTAAAATGCAATAGTGATAGGTTTGGAATTGAATAGACAATAAAGTAAATGGAATGTGTGATGATTCAAATCCTGTGGAAGCTTGTTTTCTCCACAGGATACAAAGAAGTAAAACAGTATGTGACTTTTTATCTTACAATTCTGATTTATTTATTTTTTTCTCACAATTCTTAAGGAAGAAAAACCGTACATGTCAGAAAAAAACACCAACAAAACAGAATTTGCGAGATGTACTGTAAACTCAAACTTCTGTGAAAAAAGTAATAATTACAAAATGTAAACTCAGAATTCTGAGAAAAAGCCAGAATTGCGAGATATAGAGTAATCAGAGTCACAGTAAACTAAAAATAAATACATAAATAAATTAGAATTACAGGATGTAAATTCTTAAGTTGAAAAGTCAGAATTGCAATATATACATTTAGAATTCAGAGAGGGAAAAAAAAACTGAATTACGAGATGTAAACTCCCTATTCTGAGGTTGAAAAAAGCCAGAATTGTGAAACGTAAACTCCAAATTCATAGACAAAAAGGTCAGAATTACAAGATGTATACTTAGAATTAAGAGGAAAAAAATAGAATTGCAAGATATAGAGTAAACTTAGAATTCTGAGGTAAAAAGTCAGAATTACAAGATGTAAACTTAGAATTCAGAGAGAGAAAAAAAGACAGAATTGCAAGATATGAATTCTCAAGTAAAAAAGTCAGAGTTGAGAGATGTAAAGTCATTAAATATTAAATATTCATATTAATGAACATCAATTCCTGACACAGCAGCATTGTATTCGGCATTGTCATATCACAAATGTTGACAGACCACAGAACACACACAGAGTCTTCAGTTGAGAGTCGGGTGACAGGGGTTTTGAGGACGACGGTGAGGGCTGTCAAAGAGATGGACAGCATCCTCCGCTTAATATAACCTTATCATCTCTGGAGCAGGCAGCTAGTCAAGTCTGGCAGAGCCAAGCACTGGGGCAAGACCTCTCCCGCCGGACCCACGTGTAAAGAACACGGAGTTCACTTAGAGCACATCAGTCTTCTGCATGTTTAGAGCATGTTAATGGATCTGTTCGGCAGACTGGTCAGAATTCAAAGGAAGACTCCCACTGATGGTGGTCCTTTCATTTGAGGGCATTTTATTCTGAAACTTGATATGATTTTGTATGTCAGCTGACTTTTAAATAGAATCAAATGAATAAAAGCTGGGACCGAATTCATTTGGTGGTGCAGGAAGGTCAGCCTGAGCAGAGTGAGTCGTTATCTATGCGTGTTATGGAGGGAAGGCAGGACCTTTCAGTCTCTGACTCAGTGTGTGAGTAATAGCTAGCAGGCTGCAATGGGCAGCTGAAATCCTCACAGAAGATTCAAGCCCTGCGCCGGGTTCACAGATAACAAGAGACTCGGGAAATGTCATCTCTATATGCCTCACTGTTTACACAGCCAATCGTGTACAAAGGAAACAGGAAGACCTTCCCTGGGTTGATCTTTTATCGACTTTTCTGCACTGTGGTTAAAATGACACACTCCTTCCTGAAGATCTGATATTTATCATTTTGCCAACCCAGAGTCAATAATTCATCTTGTCACTATTGTTGTATGTGGATGGAAGCTAGCCGTTTTCATAAATGGCTTCAGAAATTCTTTCACTTAGATGCACCAACATATATTAAAGAGAGCAAAGATTGCACACATATATACATGACTAAATGTTATAAATAAATTAAATAATATGGAATGTTTAATCATGTAATTATATAACAAACTGTCAAACGATTAATCACATACAAAATAAAAGTTTTTGTTTGCATAATATATGTCTGTGTTCTGTTTATATTTATTATGTATATATAAATACACACACATACAGTATATATTTTGAAAATATTTACATGTATTTACATGTCTATGTTTATATTCATATAATTGATATTATAAATAAATATATTTAATATACAAACATAACATTTTTTTTCTGAAATATATACATGTATGTGTCTGTTTTTATATATACATAAATATACACAGCACACATGCATATATTTTGTAAACAAAAACTTTTATTTTGGATGTGATTAATCGCGATTAATCATTTGACAGCACTATAACAAACATTTATTCATTAATGGTCATATTGTCATATTTATTATATAAAAGTAAATAAATATATATTGGGTCAGTAAAATTCAGTTTTATAAAAGAAGATCATCATTTTTGGGGTCATCAACATCAAATATTTTAAACTACTTCATCCATATTATGATCATATTTTTAATACAATGCATTACATTATATTCTGATTAGTTAACCCTGTGGTGCTGTTCAGTCATTTTTAAACAACATTTTTTGTTTTAATGAATGGGAAGCAAATTGCATCTAGTGAAAACATTTGGTACTGTGCCTAAATATATAAACAAAAAAAACACTAACAAAATATATGTGCATATCTTTGTCTTTTATCTGTCTTTTTTTCTCTCAGATTACTGCTGAAGTGGAAAAAAAGTGAAAATATAAAGTTTAAATTGTTTTTTTCCACTTCAGCAGTAATCTACCAGTAATCCACAGTAATCAAGTGTCTTATTAAAAAAAAAAAAAAAAAAAAGTTTAAGTCTGTGTACAAAAGCATGCAAGATTTACAACAAATGAACGTAAATAAATGCATCACAATCATAAATGTATTCCATAAAAATAATTGTGTACCAAAAATCACATGCAAATACTAAATATTAAAACAACACTATTGTTTTAAATAAATACAATTAATTAAAAAATTCACACCAGCACCAGAGGGTTAAGCAAATCTATCACAATAATAGTCATCAATATCTGAAGACTATTCATATACATACAATTTTTGTGGAAGAAGATAGACCTTTCAAAATGTGACTGCTGAGGTTCACACACCAGCGTTTAGGGAGAGAAAAAAAACTGCTTTTGCACAGTTATCAATAAGCATACCACTCCTGGTTCTAATAGAGTTTAGCTTGATCTTCTTTAAAGTTTTTTTTCCACCATGCCATCCCAGCCCAGCCCTGGAGGAAACATTTTGCGCTTTGCCCCCGTTGCTCATGGCAGATGTCAACACTGACTACATTACCAGTCAGATGTGGTTTGCTTTAAAGAGTCTGCTTTGACGGCGGATGTCACAGCCATAAGAGGCGGAGTGACACATCTCTCTCTCTCCTCTTAAGACTTTGCCCTTCATTTCATACAGCCATAGTTTCAATCATTCCTTCATTCTGCTGCTCAGACCCAGCAGGGAGTTCAGCACACCTCTGGGAACACCTTAATAAAAAAGTCCAACACTCAATGTTTTCACTTAAAACCAATGATTTCTCACAGGATGTCAATCAAGTGCATTCAAGTGTTTTTTTTTTTCAATATATAAATTGCCAAGCAATGTTTTAAATGTCGAAACAACTTTTAAAAGCATTTTCAGTTGTCCTGAATTGAATTCCACCAGACATTCTCACAATTGCAGTCAAATGTATCCAAATGAGTTCATTTCACTCAAATATTACTGAAAGCTCATTGCAGCAAATAGAAAAAGGTAAGTGAACTCAGTAACTGATTATTAAGCAGAACTCAAACTGAATGATTTACAGCAGATTTCTTGTTCCCAGCATGCTTTGCTTCAGAATCTGTAAGGTGCGGGGGCCCAGTAGCGCACAACACAACGAAAACAAGCCGCAAAGCAACACAATTAGCACAACACAATGGAAAAAGCCACAAAGCAATGAAATTAGCACAACACAGCGGGAACAAGACGCAAAGCAACAAAATTAGTACAACACAGCGGGAACAAAACGCAAAGCAACAAAATTAGCACAACACAATGGAAAAAAGCTGCAATGCAACAAAATTTGCACTACACAATGGAAACAAGCTAAAGTGCAACGAAATTAACACAACACAGTGGAAATAAGTCGCAACACAACAAAATTAGCACAACATTTGAATTTCTGGGTAAACTATTCCTTTATTTTTCAACAGAACAGAGTCAAAGGAAAGAGAGGAGAACAGGATTGTGAAAGGACCACAAATCGAGACTCAACTCTATTTTGTTACAGTACATTTTATGGTTTGGTTCTTGTCCATAGCATTGTGTGTTTGTGTGTGTGTGTGTGTGTGTGTGTGTTACCCTGGTGTTTTCCACATTCCAGTATTGACCATGTTTATTGAAAGGCCACTTATGGAAAGGTCAGCTTTAGCTCATCATATGGTGTTTTGTGTTTTGTTTTGCAACCTGTATTATTACAGTTATTATAAGTACTTCTTTACAAAGCAGATTTTAGTCGTTCAGGTAAACCTGGCAACCTAACATTACATCAATTAATGATGAATGAAAGTACATTTCGCATCGACTGCTACAGGGTTACTCACAGGTCATACACGCTGACTCTATTAATGATAGCTCATCAAAGTTTTAATGAAGGTCAAGTGCTTATGAAACAAAAAAAGCATAAAATCAATGCCTGGCTCACTCAAATATCTGCATTCTCTCACAGCATGTAAATCATCTGACAATATTATCATAGCCTGTAGCCATCCGTAAATTGGTATCGCAGGGTGGGTGTCAACAAGAACACGGACCCCTGTTTGATTCTCAGATGTCAGAGGGAATCAGAGAAAATTTACAATGGGTGAGTCAATACATCCCAGACCCGATGCATCATTGATGAAGTGTCACAGAGGCCTGGAGGAATGGAGACAGAGACGTTGCCATTTTCAAGCATTAGTCTGTATTGAAGGATAACAAGGGTGCCATGTGCAAGATCACTCCTCACCTCGATTAATTGAGTTTAATGACATTAATTTAGTTTGATGCATGGCAGACTATTGCTGGCACTGGAAAGCAGCAGAGGAAAGGTTATAAGTCGTCCCCGGAGGAACACGGTCTGTGGTGACCAATTCTGTCATATTATAATTTTTGGTGGATACGTACTTAGTGAAAAAGCTAATTATGACTCAACAGCTGTTCAATTTGCAATTGATTGACTTAATTACTACTTTCAGTGAATCCCCATTTTTAACATGTGGTTGTCCTATTAATTTTCCCCATGTGGAAAATTAGCAAACACTTAAAGCTGGAATTCCAAGTCTTATGCATGTTGAATCTTAAATTGAACTTCAGGGAATTTCTCATTTTAGACAATCTGTCATCTCTATCATATTCTAAGGTTCAAAGATCACGAGATTAGAGGAAAGTTTGGCACATTTTTTTTATATAAACATAATGTCTGATTGCTTTTGAACATTAATTAGCATTCTTAATTGAAATATCACACACACACACACACACACACACACACACATTACCAGTTAAAAGTCTGGAGGTTTTTTTAATGTTATGTAATGTTATGTGATGTTATGTTGTTGAAAGAAGTCTCTTATGCTCTCTTATGAATTTAGGCTGCATTTATTTGATCAAAAAAAAGTAAAAACAGTAAAATTGTAAAATATTATTACAATTTAAAATATCTCTTTTCTATTTTAATATATTAAAAAAAAAAAATTATTCCTGTGATGCAAATCTGAATTTTGCATTATTCCAGTTTTCAGTGTCACATGATCCTTCAGAAATCATTTTAATATGCTGATTTTGTTTTTATTTTATTTTTTATTGTTTTCAATCAGATAAATGCAGACTAGGTGAGCATAGTTGAGGTTTATATATAACTTTTATGTCTAAATGCCATAAGCAGAGCAGTAAAGATCTTTCCATCATCTGAAATACCCAATAAATAATCAGAGCTAAAGAACAAAATGGATTATTCCTGAAATAAAATAGTTTTACCTTGGACCAAAGTTTTGGAAGCTGCTTATAATGGAATACCCATATTTAATGCTTAGTCCTACAGTATATGCAAACAAGAGTCATATACCTGCCAAATCCATTAATAATAAAAGCAATAAAATGTTTTATTTATTATCTATTATTTTAAGAAATGGCATATAGGCATGGCTTGCCCTCAAGGCACCTTCTCAACATTTTGAGCAGCCAATATATTCCAATATATATATAATGGAATATTATATATATATATATATATTGATACAATTTAAAATAACTAATTCAAACAGAACATATATACAGTATATATATATAAGAGATGGAAACTCAAGTCGCACTTAAGTCACAAAAATAAAGACTTGCGACTTGACTTGAACAGCTGACTCGAGACTTGACTCGGACTCGTGATTTGAGAGACTCAAAAAAATGAAAGTCAATTATATGACTTTCCATTCACATTCCCTCTTTACTACCCCACATGACAGCATCATATACCACATTCGTCTATTCATTTCTAATTAATTAATTCCCTATTAATATGTCCTGCAGTAGCAAATGTCACAACAATTCATCTTAAAACACACCAAGCCAGCATTATTAGCTATCCACGCATGACACTGGTTTGAAACTGTAATATAGCCTACCAACTATAGAAACATTTTTAAATCATGATTATTATAAGATTGCACTGTAAATTGCACGCGGCATATAAATCAAATCTGAAACGTAGATATGTAACGATGCACCCCAAGCCGGTTGAAAATCGATACAAATATGTGACGATTCAAATCTGTGGAGATGTTAAATGAATAGCGATACAATTGGGGGGTCTGAGTTTATATGAATGTATCTCTGAGGGGAACTGACTGTCTTTAGAAAAGGTTAGATGATTTTTTATTTTCATCTTGCCTCCGTATAATGCAGCGTTCATGAGCACTCTGCAGCTGAGTTTACAGCGGTAACCACGAAAACACTGTATCACTGTTGTTCCATAAGCGCCATCTGCTGGCAGAGAGTGAATATGCGTTCTAATTCAGCCCGTCTGCTATTTCTGTTTCGTTTAGATAAGTTTTATGCAGTATAGTTTTACAAAACTAAAGTCAGACCATTCTATTTTTGCTTTAGATTTCATAATTATACAATCTAATTTAGATTAAAAACTGCTTGTGCCGCAGGTATGCAGCATCTTTGTTTGGACTGTGATTAAAATTGCAGTGGTTGCCTCTAATTTTAGATAGAAAGAGCACAGACAAAGAATTGGTTTGTTTATACGAAAATATTTCTTTCATTTGTCTTATTCATTTTATTTGGGGTTTGTTTTTAAATTTCAAATCTTTTTTTGACACTTTTACAATAACAAAGAAATATGAAGCATTTTGTCTTAAATCTAATTTTGTAAAAAAGCAACATAAATGCATTTAAACAATAATTAAAATAGTGGTAAATATAACCATTGAAACTACCCATCATTTTAAAATTAGTTTTGCCAAAAAAATAAATGCTATAAAAGTAATTAATAAAAAGACAAATAGCAAAAAAGACAAAATTAAGGATGACCATAAATAGTCTGTTAACCGACAGTAAGAATTTTGACTGATTAATGATAAAATCAAAAAAAAAAAAAACTTAAAGGGATAGTTCACCCAAAAATGAAAAATTCTGTCATCATTTACTCACCCTCATGATAATACCAGTAAGAGGTAAACCACTTTCGCATGGCACATATATATATATATATATATATATATATATATATATATATATATATATATATATATATATATATATATATCTGTTTGAATTATGCAGTGAAAAAAGTAAATAAATGCCAGACGGTCAGACCCTCCCTTAATTCGCACACTGGTCCTGGTATCGTTTTTGCTGCCGCTGTGCTGTACGGCTGTATTTCACAGAGATGTCTTAATAGAGAGCAGTGAATGCAGGAAGAGCGGTATGATGCTTTGTTTAGCTGTGTGGAGTTTCAGTGCTGCAGTGTCTCATGGTGAGTCTCATGCTGAAAGCTCATTCAACAGAATCAGACAGCCCAAGCTTTAAGACAAAATGAATAAAGACAGACCTTGGCAGGCTGAAAGAGAGAGAGGTACGGATAGAAAGAGAGAATGAGAAATACTGGACAGCAAGATCGCCTACTGACTGTATGAATGTCCTTGAAACAAACGGAGGTGATAGAAGGATTGAGAAATGGAGGAGGAAAACAACGGGATGGTTTTGAAAAGCAGACGACTACTGGGAGAAAAAATAAATAAAAGAAAACAAAGAGGAAGAAATTCCCAAAACCAAATATGTCTCACTTGAGATTGAATGTAGCAATAATTAAAGGGATAGTTCACAATGAAATGAAAATTCTGGCATTATTTGCTCACAATCATATCATTCATATTTTCTGAGGAACAAAAAAGGAGATATTTTGTAGAATCGTTTTGCAGTTCTTGATGTGCAGTGACTAAAAGGACTAAAAACTTCATAAGAGCATACAAACATAAAAATCAATCAATAAATAAACAAATAAATAAAACAAATAAATAAATAAACCTTATAATTTAAAGTAAAATATATACCAATATAACAATTAAATACTACAATAATTAAACAAAATTCTGAAGTACAGATTTTTGCACAAAATAGTTTGCACAAATTCACAGAATATTAATTTTGTGATTCATTTATTAATTTATTTGATTGACTGTTTTAGCATTTAACAACATAATCTGTAAGGTGCATAACAAGTAACCTGAAATCATGTTATAAATCATAACACATAAACCATCTTGCTGATTTTGATTGATTTCGTCATTATTATTTTCGCAAGTCATTTATTGTGCATTTTCTGTATTTTTGGCCACCATGAATTACCATTTTATGGCAAGACAAGTTTGTTTCGCATGAGAACAATAAACCGAACTCTCATACTATACCAAACCACTAACTTTGATGGAGAGTTTCATGGGAATAGCTGATATAACGGTGTAATGCGCTTTATGATTTCTTACACAATCTCACGGTCTGTTTAAATATATATGTCAGTCAATACATCTGGTAAATTATGACTATCGATAGTGGCTGGTTCATACCATTCCTACCCATGAAACTGACAAAAAACACTCAGGGACTTTTGCCATCCAGTGAAAGAAATGAAGAGCAAAGCATTATGGAAGTCAGTCAATTCTGATGAAAACACTTTTACTGAGCCCAACCCCGAACCATATCATTTGCTGTCAAAAAACCACGGCCATTAAGTTTAATTGACAGTTGGTGGAGTTGATGTGGCTGACTTGAAAATCATCATGCCATGGCCCAGGAGTGAAACAAAACAAAAACCTGGTTATATAATCAAATTTCTGACAGGGTGAGAACATTTTCCCACCAAACTGCCTGTCTGCAACTACTGTATGTCGGTTGACAATTTCAACCATATTATGTCAAATTTAAGCATAATTGACTCTTTGCCTTTAAAATATTAAAGATCAGCCCTACTTTAACAGTAATTGTTGGTTTCCATATTAACATACAAGATTTGGCTATTTTACAATCCAAGTACTATTATTATTATTATTATTATTATTAGTAGTAGTAGTAGTAGTAGTAGTAGAAGTAGTAGTAGTAGTAGCAGCAGCAGCAGCAGCAGTAGTAGTAGCAGTAGTAGCAGTAGTAGTAGTAGTAGTAGCAGCAGCAGTAGTAGCAGTAGTAGTAGTAGCAGCAGTAGTAGTAGCAATAGTAGTAGTAGTAGTAGTAGCAGCAGCAGTAGTTGTAGCAGTAGTAGTAGTACTAGCAGCAGCAGTAGTAGTTGCAATAGTAGTAGTAGTAGTAGCAGCAGTAGTAGTAGTAGTAGAAGTAGTAGTAGTATCAGTAGTAGTAGTAGTAGCAGCAGCAGTAGTAGTTGCAATAGTAGTAGTAGTAGCAGTAGTAGTAGTAGTAGTAGCAGCAGCAGCAGCAGCAGTAGTAGTAGTAGTAGTAGCAGCAGCAGCAGCAGCAGTAG
>NW_015506084.1:225104-240474 GCF_001515645.1 Sinocyclocheilus grahami
GCAGCAGAAGTAGTAGTAGTAGCAGCAGTAGCAGCAGCAGCAGCAGTAGTAGTAGTAGTACTAGCAGCAGCAGCAGCAGTAGCAGTAGTAGTAGTAGCAGTAGTAGCAGTAGTAGTATTTAATGCAAGATTTTGGGGAATATGTGCATTTAGACATTGTACAGAAATTTGATATAAAATGTCAAATAATGTCAAATAATTTGGTAATTGTATAATTCTTACTTTATAATAATAATTATATACTTATAATAATAATAATAATAATAATAATAATAATAAAGTATACACTTATTATTGTTATTATTATTATTATTATTAAGCAAGTAGAGAATATTTGCATTAAAACTGTTTTAGACCGACATTAGTATTGTTACTGTAAGTCAACAATGTAATTGATTTGCTAAATAATAATAATAATAATAATCAAAATTGTTATCATTTATTATTATTATTATTATTATTATTGTTGTTGGTTTTTGTTTTACACTATTGCATTTTACACTATTATTTTTTCTGTGGACCCTCTAGAACCCTCTTGCGATCTCCTGTTTCAAAGTGTCTCATATATAATATTTCTCTCAAGAAAAGACAACACTGCATGTTTTTTTTTTTTTTTCATGTATTTGCAAAACTAACAAGCCTGACACATCTGATGAAAATTATAAGCACTTTCACACCAGAGACGGTTGAAAATATGCCTTCTTGACCTATAGATGTGTGTTCTCTGACTGTAAATGGAGAACAAATCTTAGGCTGACCATGCTGAGATAACTAAAGCGAATATTGGTACTTCAGGATAAGCAGTTGTTCTTACTGCGATACTCACAGCGGTAAAACTATCAGTCCACACCATCCCTCCATCAGAGCGACAGCATGTGATGTCCTCCCTCTGGATTTACTGTTTCACACTAATATTGCTAAAGGAAAATATCCATCCAACTCTCCATAAATCTTGCTTTTCTCATTCCCACGCTCTTTTTCTGGGCATTTGCACAGATCTTTCTGTTCTTTGGCTGTGCATTTGAACAGTGGCATTAGAAGCACAGATTTTGAATTATCAAAAGGGTTTCTGTTTACTAATGGTATTATATGGATATGGAATTTACTAATGTTCTTTACAGGGTGTTATTTACATTTGATTGTGTAATGTGTTTTACAACCAGTAATAATTATAATCAAAAATGCGGCATTGGCCTTGGTCCTGCAGTGAGTGGGTGCTTTCATTGTTTTAAACACAACATAGCTTATGTGTGTCTATGGCAGAGAGACATTCAGTCCTTGACAGGATAATCTGCATGTTGCAATTTTTTTCAGAAATTCACAAAATGGAAATCTGTGCACATTGTGCCTTATGTTTTCTGTCATGGCTTTGTGACCTTGTGTTTGAATTTGTTTGCATGAGTCAACACGAGCTCGTGTCCAGTGGGCAGACATTTGTTTTGCAGCAGAAACATGGCCTGGGTCCACATGGGGAAAGGACAGCTTTGACAGGACTTTGACCAGGTGAGTGGACTCAAATCTGCCCTCACTTACCAAAAGCTTCACTATGAAGGACTCTAAAGAATGCTATGATTGTTTTTTACCTTCCTCTATGTTGGAAGCAAAGGCAAAATGTATTACCATGTAGGTGAAACATATTTGTTCTTATTTAACTTCTACATTTATTTCAAGTTGAAAGACTTCAAAGATATTTTGTGATTTTAACTAAAGGTTAAAAGAATCAACTGCTTTTCAGTATGTCAACAGACAGAATTTGAGGTAAAAGCTCTGTAATTATAAAAACTTAACGGGATAGTTCACCCAAAAATGCTGTCATTAATTAGTCACCCTCATGTCATTCCAAACCTGTAAGACCTTTGTTCATATTTGGAACACAAATTAAAATATTTTTGATGAAATCTGAGAGCTCTCTGACCCTGCATAGACAGCAATACAACTGCTAATTTTATTAAGCTACTAGAATATTATTTGTGCGCAAAGATAACAAAAACAATGACTTTATTCAACAATTTCTCCTCTTCCGTGTCAGTCTTTGATGCATGCGTATGGTGCTGCTGATGCAGGAGCCGGCGTTCTGACCACTGATGTCGCATGGACTATTTTAACGTTGTCCTGACTACCTTTCTGGGCCTTGAAAGTGGTGGTTACGTTACTGTCTATGCAGGGTCAGAAAGCTCTCGGATTTCATAAAAAATATCTTAGCTTGTGTTCTGAAGATGAACGAAGGTCTTATGGGTTTGCTTGGATTTGTTAAGAAAGTATAGGCTAATATCTGCCACTTATTGGTTACTGGAAATAACCATAAAATAAAAATAATTGGCAAGAAACATAAGATAAAAATAATTAAGTAAGAATAAGTGAAAATATTTTATTTGGGATTAAAAAAAATGTCACCTCTTAAAAATACACTATGACCAAAACAAAACAAAACAGTAAAGCCCTACAAAATAAAACAAAACAAACAAAACAAGACCAACCAAATACACCCCCCCCCCCCAAAAAAAAAAAAAAAAAAAAACAGGTTTGCAGATAAGAAATATGAATAATACTGCAGCACAATATATATATTTTTTTTTACGTAAACATTTTTACACTATTTGCTGAAGTGGTTAAACCATCTAAATGTCCAGACTCATCAGCAAAGCATCAACAAGTTGTTTTCACCCTGCACAGAACTGCTATTCACTGGACCTTTTTTCAATTTTATTTCCAGACCATTCTCTGTAAACTCTAGAGATTGTTGTACATGAAATCCAGTCCCAATCCCAGTAGATCAGCTGTTTCTGAAATACTCAGACCAGCCTGTCTGGCACCAACAACCGTGTCATGTTCAAAGTCATTTCAATCACCTTTCTTCTCCATTCTGGTGTTTGGTTTGAACTTCAGCAGATCATCTTGACCATATTGAGTTGCTGCCATGTGACTGGGTATTTAGATATGTATATATACGGGCAGTTGAATAGGTGTACCGAATAAAGTGGCTGGTGAGCATATCAATATTTCATTAAAAAAATATATATTTTATTTTAAAATATACTAAAATATTTACTACTTTACTATATATTTTTATTATCTCCACTGGCTCAGGAGGGAATGGACTGACACATGACGTCTAGACCTACATCCCATGCGAGCATGTGCATTCCTGCTTTCTTTACATTTATGGTTGTGATGCATCACAGAACACTAATTTCAGTATACATATACCACTGATTTGCCTGATGGTGAATTAAGATAACGTACAGGCATAAATCACTGATGGAAAAGGAAAATTAATTTCAGAGATTTAATAAACACTAAAAGTCCCCCTCTGCTCTGAGGCCCATCAGTGACCTGAAACAAAATATGTGAAATGTTAGTGTTTATAATGGTGGCCTAACACTGATCACTGCATTTATGTCAGTGTCATTTCACCAATGAGCAACTCATTCCTGTAGGGTCTTGCTCTCAGTCTACCATAAAATTAGATCCAAGTTTATATTATATTCATGTTATTCCTGTCAGAATTCCCATGATTCATAGCAGAAGTTGTTTTCGGGTCAGAGTGTTTTTACATTTGCATCACCACATTTGCTGATTGTTAAGTCGCTTTTTGTAGCAGCTCTTTCAAGAACTATATGCTACTGAATGTTCTTACAGCATTCTTACTCTAATACTGCAAAATACGATTAACACATCTAAAATGAAAGCACTTAATAAATTAATTTATGACTGTCAATTTGTGCTTCCTCAGATCAAACTTGTTTCCTTGTTCACCATAAAACCTGGTTAGAATCCATGTAATGACAGGGTCTATAACAGCACTAATAGCATGTTTTACAGTAGCAGTCGTTTAGCAGTCACAAGAATAGTCTAGGAGGGCTTATTAAGTGAATATGATGAGGCCAGACGGCAATTTAAACTAGACTGCATGCGGTGAACTCGTCGTTTGATTGCAAAACTCACGGTGGAGACAGAAATCCCAAAATTCTCAATCTTCTCTCAACGCTTTGTGGTTTCAAAGATGACGTTAAGTTCAGGTTCTGTGAAATGAACACTGTCAGAATACAAAAATACATAATGCATGCTGAGATTGATGGCCATAAAGACTAAGCAGTGAACAAAACATTAGCATTTTTTTTTACTTTACTCATTACTAAGATGTGATGATATTCTATAATATTTACAATATTTTAGCATAATTTAGATATCATTATAATTTTCAATTTTGCTATGTTTTTGTCTATTAAGTTTTTTGTTTGTTGTTGTTGTTGTGTTTGGTCTATGTAGCTTTTATTCATTTTTATTTCAGTTGTAGTTTAGTTGGACAGAAACACTCAATGTATTTATATATACGAACAGGATATTGAGTGAGTGAGTGAGTGAGTGAGTGAATGAATGAAAGAATATAATAAACAAATAAATAAATAAAATGCCATACAATTAAATACTAGAATGAAGTCTAAATGTGCATTTGCATTCTAAAACATGATTCATGTTGTTTTGTCCTCAAGACATGGAAACTGAAGGTTAAGTTCACATATTCAATTCTATTTTCATTTACTTCACATCATGTCATTCCAACCAATATTCCTTTTTTCTGCTGAACACAAAATAAATAATTTGAATTTTTCAGATGTTTTTTTTTTCCTTGCAGTGAAAATCCATGGGGTCCAACATTTCAAATGAAATAAAAGCAGCGTAAAAGTAATCTATAAAACACCAGTGGTTTCATCTAAGCCTTCTGAAGTAATCAGAAGATTCAAGTAATCATAAAAGATCACTTATGATGAGCAGACCAAAATTTAAGTAAAATCATATACCCATGACTCTTGATATTTTGAGGTGTCGCTAGATTTGATTGCCACTGTATTTACTAATATTGCTGTTAAACAGTAGTGCAAATGTTAACGGCAATAAATGAATATGTCAACCTTAATGTGTCCAACTATTGACATGGACATCATATCAAAAAGGCTGTGATACATACAACAAAACTCTAAAATAATGCTTAACTAGCAACAGTATTTAACTATAAGTGCAGATTAAGAAAGGTTTAATTGTGCATTAAAAAAAAAAAACTAACTTAATTTCATATTGACTTTAAGCTATGTCATATGAAAGAGTTTCTTGGCTTGCACTGATTTTCCTTTTTCTTTCACAGTGAGGAGTGATTAAGTCGTGTCTCATGTGTAGCTGGTTATTTGCGACGCTTACATTTGTCTGATCCAACACTATACACAGCAGCTTGCAGCACAGGTGTGAGCCAGGGGAAGGTGGAAGGCGATTGCCTGCCAGAGCGTGAACTGAGGGATCATCCATCTGCTCTTCGTCTGACTCAGTGCTTACACCAACAATGGCTGCTGTTCTCCAACTCTCAAGGGTGATTATGGGAAATGAAGTCTTCGACAGCCTGATTCCCCGAGGCTTAAGGCCCTGCAGTTGTGCTTTCAGAGGTTTGTGCAACTTACTTTATGCCTCGAGATCACTCAAGCAATGTTCTGGAGGTGCTAAAGATTAGCTCTCACCATCTGACACGCGGCTTGTTTCGTCTGAATGATGTTTCAAGCTCTGTTTGGCCACTAATTGATCAATTATTTGAAAACATGCTGATAAATGAGGGCCATTGAGAGCACAGCTTAAGCTCCCAGAAGCTAAATTGGGCTGCAACGGAGCTGCTCAAGGCTAACTGGAGATTATTGTTGTAGTTTCTGGAGTGCTGGAGAAGTGTTGGTAAGTTTAAATGGTCTAAGATAGAGGTTGGGCTATTCATTATCTGCCCCTTTAATGAAGTTGGTTTTCATTTATTCATCAATTTCCAGCAAATATACAGACATCTATCAATTATTTGAACACATGCTGATAAATGAGGGCCATTGAGAACACAGCTTAAGCTCCCAGAAGCTAAATTGGGCTGCAACGGAGCTGCTCAAGGCTAACTGGAGATTATTGTTGTAGTTTCTGGAGTGCTGGAGAAGTGTTGGTAAGTTTAAATGGTCTAAGATAGAGGTTGGGCTATTCATTATCTGCCCCTTTAATGAAGTTGGTTTTCATTTATTCATCAATTTCCAGCAAATATACAGACATCTGCTGTATATATGATGTACTCAGTATTCTACTGTAGTCTGTGTGCAGAAGCCCTAAATCATTTCACATATGGGTAGTTTACTTTAATATATTATCCAACTATCACTTAAAACAAAGAACAATAACTATACCATAACTATATCTGTCCACACCAATAGACAATAATGCTTTGTTTCTTATGAGTGCACACTTCAGTGTCTTCTACCACTCTAAATGCTGAAGGGTAAAGTTCTGACCGATAACAACATATAACAAAAATAACAACATTATATATCAGAGTACTACTGCAATGATAACACAATGTCACGGTACAGTTATAACGATAACAACATAACTATAACAATAACAACATGATAAGAACATATCACAACTATAACAATAACAGCATGATATCACGACTACAACTATAACAATAACGATAACAACACAGTATCACAGTACAACTGTAACGATAACAACACTATGTCATGATACAACTATAGCGATGACAACTCGATATCACAATACAACTGTAACAATAACAATAACACAATATCACAATACAACTGCAATGATAGCAACACAATATCACAAAACAACTATAACAATAACAAAGCACTATCACGGTACAAGTAAGATAACACATAGACCGTAAAAAAGATGGACGACACGTCTCCACTTCCTTCCATTATAGAAAAGTGAAGCCAAAACATTTACAGTATGGCAACTGTCATCTTGCGAAAATGATGTCATTTGGAGCCCGAGTCTGAGCAGTAGAGATTCATTTGGAGCCAGAGTCTGTGCAGTAGTGATTGTGAGGTGGAGCCGCGGAATCAAAGTCCCGCCCAAACTCTCGCAGACCTAATCACAACCTCACAATCATGACACCACACCACTTTTTTTTTTACTTTAAATAACTAATTAAAAGCAAACTTAGCATGCTAAGAACTACCTAAAATGACAGAAAATGTCTTTGGAAAAATGTATTTGAAGTGTAATTTGATTATTCAGTTTGTCTCACGTCCCATTAGATTACATGGAGAGGGCAGGGTTTATGACCTATACTGCATCCAGTCACCTGGGGGCGATCAAGACACTTTGGCTTCACTTTTCAAGACTTGTGCGGCACACTTGAGATAACACTATATCACGATACAACTATAATGACAAAAACCGAATATCATGACACAACTATAACGATAACAACACAATATCACGATTCAACTGTAATGACAACAACGTGATATCACGCCACAATTATAACAATAACAAACCAATATCACAAAGCAGCTGTAACAATAACAACATAATGTCGCAAACAACTATACCGATAACAACACAATATCACAAAACAACTAATGACAACACAATATCACAGTACAAATTTAACAATAGAAACACAATATCACGATACAAATGTAAAGATCATACGATATCAGGATACAACTGTAATGATAACAACACAACATCACGATACAACTGTAACGTGAAAAACTTGATATCACAATACATTTAATGATAACAACACAATATCATGATACAAGTGTAACTCAAAATCATAATACTACTTTAATGACACAATGACATAATACAACTGCAGTGATAACAACACAATATCAGAATACAAATACAACACGATATCACAACTATAAGGAAAACAAGAGATCATGATACAACTATAACGATAACAGCACAATATCACGATACAACTGTAACAATAACAAAAAACTATGTCTTTGTATAACATGGCAAAATCATAAGATATCATACGACTTGGCTCATAGAAAATGGTAACTTATTTATTTATTTTAGGGATGCACCGATACAGATACTGAGCTCCTGTACTCGTACTAGTACTCGTTAAAATGCCCCCATACCAAACGCTGATACCACACAGCATGTGATAAGCGCCATATTGTAACGCCAAGCCAGCATAGGGAGCCCTCGCCCGAGTACTGACCGTGCTCCACTCCCTCTGCTTCCACTTCCTGTTTGACTCCCATATAAACTGAGACCAGTCCATGTGCTGATCGCGAAGTATTGCCAGTCGATCTGCCTTACCAAGCGTTATTCTTCCTCTGTTCCTGATTGTTTTCCTGTGTATGATTCTGCCTGACGACTTGACTCACGGTATTTGTACTCTGCCCCTTTTGTTCTGACGCCTGATTGGACTGATGTTTGTGTTTGGACTCATTGCCTGCCTCTCCACTATTGTCTCTGCCTCTGCCCTTGTGTATGACGAACGATCTGCTTGCTTCTCTGACTTTGACCCTCTGCCTGATTATCGACATCTGTTTAAAGCCTTGACCTTTAATAAACTTCCGCTCATGGATTCTAACCAAACTCCAGCATCTCTGTTACACATATTCAGACAAAGAAACACCGACAACAGAACAACACACAGCAGAATGGAGTTAAGGATGTCTACTACAAAGAATATGTATGCAATGAATATAATGTTAAACATTCAGTATTGACTGTATAGCTGATGTGAGCGAGCTGATAAACAAAGCACGCTGAGTGGATTGAGCGCGTGGCGACGCAGATGTGCGAGCTTGTCGAGTGAATATATCTTTCTCACAGACATCACTGGAAAGTTTGTAGTTCGGTCGGATATGTCAAAAACAAGTAAAACAATGCACAAGTTACTTAACGGTAGGGAGAGAGAGACAGAGAGAGAGAGAGCGTGCACACTTCTGTTGTGTGATCTTTGATGTTCACTCAGTTTGCACACGCATCATTTGGATTAAAACTAAATCGTCAAAATAAGACCATTCATAGGGGCATTCACTATAAACATCATTTTCAACCTGAGACATACACGACTTTCTGGCGAAAGTGAATCTAGCAGCCTGTGTGAAATGCGCTAGGCTGTACTATTCTGCAACAGTAAAAAAACGTGCAGAATAGAGAGGTTTTGGAATATAAATCACAACACGTTTCAGATGAAAAAAAACGTGACTTATATTTCTGAAAATATCACAGTTAGGAGATTTATAACGAGTGGTTCCCTGCATTATTACAGCAAAGTGCGTAATTGTAATCTATTACATACCTTTCTATCAAAGTTATCGAACATTATCAAGCTGAATTTGTTCTGACACAGTTTAACTCTAAAACTATAGCAAATAAACTGTGATAATGTGAGAAATGTTGAAGGTGTCTGAATAAATTCTGGTTTGACTGTATCCATTTGGTAAATGAAGTTAACCAACTAACAATATACATACTCTTTTGGTTTCTGTACCCAATATTTAAAAAATTTACAAATGCAATAAAAATATTGGTATCGGTACTCGGTATCGACAAGTACCAAAAATAAAAGTATCGGTATCGGGCGAGTACTGGAAAAAGTGGTATCAGTGCATCCCTAATTTATTTACATTGCACTGTTAACATTTGGCAAATGGACAATATTATCTCTGTTGACCTGTTAATCTGTTGATTATTACAACCTCTGGTGCCCGATCAAGAATAAAAGATACATTTCCAACACATAAAATTGAGAAACACAGATCTTTTTTCTTCTATAACAGTCCCCCCTGGAGATTTTGTCTGAAAAGACTTGTTCATAACACAAACCTGAAACTGAAAGCAGTCTTATGATCCTTTTAAGAGGCAAACTTTAGCCCTTTAGGTGAGTTGGAGCATGCAAGACATCGATTCCTCATTTAAATTCCTCTGGCCAAAATGATTCAGATAAATGAAGAAAGATCAATATCATGGATTGCTTCTCTTTTTTTAGATCAGTTCTCTGACAAGACAATGAATGGCCGAAAGGAGTGAGTGGGTGTGTGTTCAAAGATGTAACTATGCGCGATCAAGGACTCAAACTGAGGGGTGTCGATAAATTTGATCCAGAGAGAGCGCTATCCGTCAGTCCCTATGAATACAGCGCAGCGGGACAGGCCACCACTGGCTGACTCCATCTTTGATCCACATTCCCACTGAGTCCCAGACATTAACTCTGGAGTCGTGACGAATCCCCTGGGGGGACCATCCACAGGGGTCTCTCTGTCTACAGGGTATTTAAAGCAACATTGTCTGGCCTGCTGATAGAAAATGCAGACACACAAACACATATTCAGAAACTGAATGTTCATGTATTGTGGGTAGAAACGTCAAAATTGCACTGAATTGTTGTAAATAAAAACTTAAAGTTGTACCTAAACAACTACCTTACTTAATAACATTAAGCAACAAATTAGGAGTATATTGA
This sequence comes from Sinocyclocheilus grahami, assembly GCF_001515645.1. Taxonomy (NCBI): domain Eukaryota; kingdom Metazoa; phylum Chordata; class Actinopteri; order Cypriniformes; family Cyprinidae; genus Sinocyclocheilus; species Sinocyclocheilus grahami. The sequence goes on from NW_015506084.1 coordinate 235,368, forward strand.
GGGAAACCACTTAGTTAATAGTGAATATGTGTTCTTTAATCTAAAGTTTTACCATATTTTTGCTTCAAAAGTAGACAAATTAATCATTGAATCATTTATTTTGTCTGTGAATTGCTTTTTACAAAGCTTATACAAATCACTATCAAGTGCCAAAGTGAGTTACTGAGTTACTATGGTGACTGGCAACTTTATGCAGAATTGCAATATAATACATGGTTTAAACTTCAGGAAGAATAGTCTTACTCTCACTGCTTTGATCTTCTGATGCAAGAGACATGAGCAAAGCAAATCAAAGACATGCAAGCGCTACTATAGTCTGTTTAATAATGACGGATGTGTTTGTGTTTCCACACACGCACAGTTCTCCTCCTCTGATCTTTCTGGATGCAGAGTTTCTGTTTGCTTGTAAAGAGGTTAGCTACTTAGCAAAGAGTAAGTTACTGTCACTGAGACATGCAGGTTATTTCTCGACCTTGTCAGCCTATTCTGGTTTTGCTTGGAATACATTGATTTGCTGGTTTATACATATTGCACAGATTACTATACAGCATCATCATACATCATAAGTGAAAGTAGATTATTCTGTCACCTACGAATTCCTCTTATCTATGTAAGATCCAGTTAAAGATTTTCTTTAAGAAAGTGTCTGAAATCAGTGTAAATGTTGCTACCTGATTGCATCACACCTTTCTGGGAGACTTCTGACTGAAAAAGATCCTAATGTAACATATATAACTCCAGAATAAAATTAGATGTTAAAATTTAAAAAAGGATGACTTATTATACAGATCACTAATATTTCATTATATTATATTTTAACTTCTTTAAAAGCATGTAATGGACATTTATTTTGTAATTAGTCACATGGCATTCATTGCTCAGCTGATAGTAAGTGTAGCACTAACAACGTTAAGATCATAGGTTGTCTGTGAAGGTATATGTTCCAGCATGTTCCACAACTGCCAAAGAGACAAGTGAGAATACAAACTCATTGCCCATTACACAGAAGCCAAACAAGCCTTAAAACGTCCTGTCCCACACACCTGTTTTTGACAGGCTCAGATCAGGGATGGATTATGGGCCGCACCAGGTGGGTCCATCGGGAGCCTTCAGAGCCTCGGGCCATGAGGCTTGAGACTGGCAGAGGAGGTTGAACAACAGGTTGCTGTGCCCCCCTGATCGCTCAGCTAACACCCTACGTGGGACACCTGCACCATTTAGTGCATACACAAGCTGTATCGGCCTTCAGTGAGTCCTCTGCTAGATGAACACCAGAGCCCCCAGGCCCCTCTTACACTAGATATATATTATTAGCCTTCTAATCTTAGCCTACCAAAACAGCCTTTTCCTAATTGTTTTAGGGTCAAATGACAAATAAGTCTGGAAAAGAAAAGAAAAGAAAAGAAAAGGACATATCTAAAAAGCTAGTTTAAAAATCCTTAGAAATTGAATGTTTAAATTCATGTTGGTTTTAAATGATTTGGAAAACTGCAAACATTATGTTTTTGTTCCACCTCATGGCCGTAAGAATAATTTTGGGAGACATGATAAAAATATTATGCTAATCTTTCATAAAGGATGGTTTATTTATTCATTTTGATATACAGTAACTTGTTTCACCTTGAAACCTCTGACTTTATGCACCCCCAAAATATTAAAACCACATAAATATTCAAAAATACATTTAAAATGCATTATACACAGTGACTTAAATACACTTCTAAAAAGAACATGCTGAGCATAGATAATAATCATAATTGTAAGGGTAAAAGGCTGTATGTGATGGTACAATACTATAGTAAAAACCTGTTAACAGAATATTAATTCACTATACAGTGAAAAACTGTAATAAGTGTATTTGTGAAAATGGAAAAAATATATATTTTTACAGTAAAATACTGTTGAGTTTACTGTATATTGTTAACATTTATGTTATATCTTATGCTATTAAATTAATGTTTATTGCATTATTATAGTGTCATATATGTAACCATTACGGTGTAACAAATATGGCTCTTGCATCAGCAACTTCACACATATGTGACATGGTACTCTCATGAACGCGCATCAAAGACTGAAACGGAAGAATAGAAGTTGTTGAATAAAGTCATTATTTTTGTTTTCTTCGCACACAAAAAGTATTCTCACACCTACATTGAATTATGGTGGAACCGATTCGGACATGTTTCTGCAATCCCTCTTGTCCTAAGTATGGCATCATTATATATTAAGAGCTCTTTACAGCACTTTCTACCTCACTGCGGCCCCGTTCCTATAGCCACAGTGTCTTTCTCTAGTTTATGACCACATCTCCAGCGATCGCCACATTCAACGGCTTATCTGGGCTCCCATCATTACCGCCCCGTGTCGGCATCCTGCCTTCCCCGCATACTTTATGTCTCAATTTATTTACCTATTATTCTGCGACTGCGACGCTCCTGGAAGCTCCTTGGCTTCGCCCATGCAAAGTGTGCCAAATAGATCTTCCATGAGGCGTCAGCAAGTTGCACTTCTTGCAAAGCCAGGCACTTTTTTTTACACCTTAATCTCAACCATCATTGGACAGAGAGACTCTGTTATTTGCACCGTAAAACATACTGTATACCGAACGCCTTTAAAGCATCTACTGATCCCGAAGGAAGGAGGAGAGCAAATCCTTGCACAGAAAACGCAAGGTTTAGAATAGAGTTGGCTAGTGAAAGCGAACGTTTTTTGATTTCGAAATGGATTAAGTCCTCCTCCTCATTTTTTATCCTTCTTTTCTCTGCATTATATGCTAGCAGTTTGTTTTAGGTGCTGCATCCTTCGCTTCCTTTCACTTCCATCTTCCTCACAGATGGGCACATGATCAGTTTGGTCGTATTTGCACAGGCTGATTCATTGAGGTATTCTTAAGAAAGGAGTGAAAACCGCCAGAAGAATAAAGGACAGGAACATCTCTGTGAGTCACAGGCTGTCAGTAAAAGGGCTCTAAATTGGGGTCTTGAGTGCCATTGTAGCCTGCTTTCAAAATCTGTAGGCCTGGATTACCACCATAGAGAATTGTTAGGAAAACTGTAATGTCTTTGCACTGCCATAGATAGATGAATACGCACAAGCCGTCAAGCGTAATGCAATTAATTCACGGGTGTATTTTCACACTGGCCTTTCATTTCACTCCTCTTCTATCCATAATACAGGTGTGCATGTAAAGCTCAAAGCCACAATGGCCTTCTTTTCGAGATGCAACCATCTGCAAAAATGGCATCAAGGGTTATAATAAACCCAGTCAATAGGTTGAAAAGAAAGAATGGATCCTATGCAAATTCAAAACCTCGCTGGAGGGAAACTAGTGCAGGGTTTTGCGCATTAGTAAATACTGGGTGGTGTTATATAGTGTGTCAGTAGAAATGTTCCAACTTAATAATATAGTTCTAATTAAAAAATCTCAAATCACAATACTTCAGTACTTGACAGCAGCAGGAATAAGCCCTAAAACATGGATATTTTAGCACTTTTGCTTCTACTTCAGCTTAATAGAATTTGTGAAGAGTATCATGATGTACAAAACGTGGGAATCTGTAACAATCAAAAAGCTAATCCTATCGTTTGTTTAATAATGGAACTGTGGGATGATGCTGACTTTCAGGTTGGCCTACAAAAATACAACATCTCTGCAACACTCAATGTGGTGACAGTAGGAATAGCACTCCTGCCATTCATTCTTTCTCCATCTTCTTCGACTAGTTGAAAGCAATGGCCCAACTTTGAGGCCCAACCACCTATTAGTGCAGCAAATTCCTGGCACATGAGCGGACAAATTTACCAGACATGCACATGTGCACGGTTACAAAAATTAAATTAAGTTAAATTAAATTATGAAATAAAAAATGGATGAAATCCCTGCCATTGCACAGTAATACATAAATAAATGGATCCAACAAGTTCCAAAAATTTTTATAAAATAAAATGTAATTTGTAAAATGTTTCATTAAATTAAATTAAATTAAATTAAATTAAATTAGAGATAAAATGGATAAAATACCTACCATTGTAGAGTATATAATTCACTGGATCCAACAAGTTTCAAAATTAAAATAAAATAAAAGTTTACAAAAAAATACAGAACACTTGTAAAACATTAAATTAAATTAAATTAAAATGAAATCCCTGCCATTGTAAAGTATATAATCCACTGGATTCAACAATTTCCCAAAAATAAAATAAAATAAAATACCTACCATTGTAAAGCTTTTAATACACTGGTTCCAACAAGTTCCAAAAATAAAATGAAAAAAAAGCTTAAATAGTATTGTAAAATAAGTCGTATAACAAAATAAGATGTTCATACCACCAACCTCTAGTGGCAGGTATAAATAAATAATTGAGAAGTAAAATCCCCGGCACCTTGAATCAAGGGCATATAGCTGGGAGGACCGTAGCCTAATTTCACGCCTTTCACTCTTACACAGACACTTTTCAATAGTGTGCGTGTGTGTTTGTGCATAAGACAGTGGAAAGGAGGAAACCACCTGTCACCATTCTGAGTTTTTCATTTGCTATAGATATTTATACATGTATACATTATACATGGCGATGTGCTCCGAGAGGTACTGCTGTAATTTTTGCTTGAATACAACAACACACAGCTGTATGAGATTCAACCCTCCTGCAGTATCAATTTACTATCTGCTTGTAAACTACACTGAACAAAATTATAAACGCAACACTTTTGTTTTTGCCCCCATTTTTCATGAGCTGAACTCAAAGATCTGAGACTTTTTCTATGTACACAAAAGGCCTATTTCTCTCAAATATTGTTCTCAAATCTGTCTAAATCTGTGTTAGTGAGCACTTCTCCTTTGCCGAGATAATCCATCCACCTCACAGGTGTGGCATATCAAGATGCTCATTAGACAGCATGATTATTGCACAGGTGTGCCTTAGGCTGGTCACAATAAAAGGCCACTCTAAAATGTGTAGTTTTATCACACAGCACAATGCCACAGATGTCACAAGTTTTGAGGGAGCATGCAATTGGCATGCTGACTGCAGGAATGTCCACCAGAGCTGTTGCCCGTGAATTGAATGTTCATTTGTCTACCATAAGCCGTCTCCAAAGGCGTTT
>NW_015506084.1:241011-246619 GCF_001515645.1 Sinocyclocheilus grahami
GACAGCGTGTTCCAGTTCCTGCCAATATCCAGCAACTTCGCACAGCCATTGAAGAGGAGTGGACCAACATTCCACAGGCCACAATCAACAATCTGATCAACTCTATGCAAAGAAGATGTGTTGCACTGCGTGAGGCAAATGGTGGTCACACCAGATACTGACTGGTTTTCGGACCCCCCCGGACCCCCCAATACAGTAAAACTGCACATTTTAGAGTGGCCTTTTATTGTGGACAGCCTAAGGCACACCTGTGCAATAATCATGCTGTGCAATTGATATGCCACACCTGTGAGGTGGATGGATTATCTCGGCAAAGGAGAAGTGCTCACTTACACAGATTTAGACAGATTTGTGAACAATATTTGAGAGAAATAGGTCTTTTGTGTACATAGAAAAAGTCTTAGATCTTTGAGTTCAGCTCATGAAAAATGGGGGCAAAAACAAAAGTGTTGCGTTTATAATTTTGTTCAGTGTATAAAACTTATTGCATACCTTTTCCAGCTAGCACTCGCCCCACTCAGTGTATTTGTGATTTAAAGTAGTACAGAAACCTGTCTTTTGTCTGCTCATGTGTGTAAGTGGATGTAAAAATGTACAACAAAGGTTGTGAAGAGAACTGTGATGGAGAGGAAATATAATAGATAAGTAATGCAGTGTGAGCTCCAGAGAACCAATAGAGCATGTGTGAGTGTGTGTGCATATGAGGAAGAGGAAAAGAGACAGACTGTTTCTATAATAGGAATTTTCCATGCAGTCTTGGAGGCTAATGTCCTAGATCCTTGCTGCTACGTGGACAGAGGCAGAGAGACACTTCAAAACACATCAGTGTGGTACTGAGTGGACGCTGAAAACCATCAGTGACACCTGCCAGCTCTCACACAGGTGTAAAGTATTGTCCAGTCAGGTGTCCACCTTGAGCCAGGAATGTATTTCACAGTGGGGAACAAAAATAATAGATTATATTAATGAGATTAAAACCTGCAACCAAAATTATCAGAGTTGACTACATATATTCATCATTTTAGAACTAGTAACGAAGGAGCAATAAGTTGCTTTATTAAAAGATTGCTGTATTACTGTATTAAAAGCTCACTGTATTATGTAGAAAATTATGAGAGAGAGATATCCGTTAGATTTCTCCAAACCAAAATATATCCCATGTTTAACCACTATGGAGACATCAGAGCCAGCGGCAAATTTCAAAAGAACTGGCCGAGGTAAGGCTGTTCTTGGCGAGTTCATGAGCCCTGGAGCTCTTATCTCCGAAAACATTTGAAGCAAAATTTCTTGTATCAAACTGTGTATCTTAAGTCTAAACAACTACATTTTCGTCTAAAAAAATGGATTTGGATGTCTGCCATTAAATTTGCTGTGATATAATCCAAGTGGAGTGATACAAACAGTGACATGGTTGTGGAGTGCTGTTATCACTAAATTATCACACCGCTGGGAAAGGCTCTCAGCCAATCAGATTTGAGGACCAGAAATAACTGTACAAACCCGATTCCAAAAAAGTTGGGACAAGGCCATGTTTACCAGCGTGTGGCATCCCCTCTTCTTTTTATAACAGTCTGCAAATGTCTGGGGACTGAGGAGACAAGTTGCTCAAGTTTAGGAATAGGAATGTTGTCCCATTCTTGTCTAATACAGGCTTCTAGTTGCTCAACTGTCTTAGGTCTTCTTTGTCGCATCTTCCTCTTTATGATGCGCGAAATGTTTTCTGTGGGTGAAAGATCTGGACTGCAGGCTGGCCATTTCAGTACCCGGATCCTTCTTCTACGCAGCCATGATGTTGTAATTGATGCAGTATGTGGTCTGGCATTGTCATGCTGGAAAATGCAAGGTCTTCCCTGAAAGAGACGACGTCTGGATAGGAGCATATGTTGTTCTAGAACTTGGATATACCTTTCAGCATTGATGGTGCCTTTCCAAATGTGTAAGCTGCCCATGCCACACGCACTCATGCAACCCCATACCATCAGAGATGCAGGCTTCTGAACTGAGCGCTGATAACAACTTGGGTTGTCCTTGTACTCTTTAGTCCGGATGACATGGCGTCCCAGTTTTCCAAAAAGAACTTCAAATTTTGATTCGTCTAACCACAGAACAGTTTTCCACTTTGCCACAGTTCATTTTAAATTAGCCTTGGCCCAGAGAAAACGCCTGCACTTCTGGATCATGTTTAGATATGGCTTCTTTTTTGACCTATAGAGTTTTAGCCGGCAACGGCGAATGGCACGGTGGATTGTGTTCACCGAAAATGTTTTCTGGAAGTATTCCTGAGCCCATGTTGTGATTTCCATTACAGTAGCATTCCTGTATGTGATGCAGTGCCGTCTAAGGGCCCGAAGATCACGGGCATCCAGTATGGCTTTCCGGCCTTGACCCTTACACACAGAGATTGTTCCAGATTCTCTGAATCTTTGGATGATATTATGCACTGTAGATGATGATGATAACTTCAAACTCTTTGCAATTTTTCTCTGAGAAACTCCTTTCTGATATTGCGCCACTATTTTTCGCTGCAGCATTGGGGGAATTGGTGATCCTCTGCCCATCTTGACTTTTGAGGGACACTGCCACTCTTGCCAATTGACCTAATAAGTTGCAAATTAGTCCTCCAGCTGTTCCTTATATGTACATTTAACTTTTCCGCCCTCTTATTGCTACCTGTCCCAACTTTTTTGGAATGTGTAGCTCTCATGAAATCCAAAATGAGCCAATATTTGGCATGACATTTCAAAATGTCTAACTTTCAGCATTTGATATGTTATCTATGTTATATTGTGAATAAAATATAAGTTTATGAGATTTGTAAATTATTCCATTCCTTTTTTACTCACAATTTGTACAGTGTCCCAACTTTTTTGGAATCGGGTTTGTATAATATAATATAGTAGTTATTAAACTAACATATTAATTTGATTAAAATATACAACTAATATAATCAAGTTCAAGCTTGAACTTGAACTAATATAATCAGAGTTGAACCCATATCTATTTTCTAAAGCCCTATTAAATATATTTATGCATAATAATATACTTTAAATATTGTGCAATATAATATAATAATATAATATAACAATGCAGCTATTTAATGTGCTAAATTAATGCATTGATACAAATGAACAACAATGATATGTAAAAATATATAGCGTTTAGACAATATATAATATGTGTTTTCAAGTGCACATTATATACATTTAATATAACAATATTTTGATGTAACAATGCAATAATATACCTGTCACGATGTCGTGATACAAATGGCACGAAGACGAAGGAGATCAACGAAAGGTCTTTTAATAAGAATGGGGGGTGGGGGGCACTGGAGGCTGGTGCAGAGCAGGATCAGGGCGGAGACGAGGGGGGTCAGGGAGCCAAGGAGGCACCGGCAGTTTGGGGAGCCATGGAGTTGCCGGCAGTTCAAGGAGCCATGGAGGTGCCGGCCATTCAGGAGGCCATGGAAAATGGGCCTTCGTGGCCTTGTCCAGGTTGCCCAGCTCAGCCACTATGGCCACGGGCATATACTGGAGCGGACACTGGAGGGCACTCTGGAGGAGCGAACACTGGAAGGCGCTCTGGAGGAGCTTTGGACAGACATTTCTGGGACTCATGATATGCACAAAAGCTGGCTGGGACCAGCGGAGGTGAAGGAGAGCTGGACGGGACCAGCAGAGGAGAGGGAGACTCAGGAGACTCAGGAGAGCTGGACGGGACCAGCGGAGACGAATAAAACTCAGGAGACGAAGGAGGGCTGGACAGGACCAACAGAGATGAAGGAGAGCTGGGCTCCTAGTTAAGCTCTGTGACGTGAGTGGACTCCCGGTTGAGCTCTGTGACGTGAGTGGGCTCCCTGTTGAGCTATGTGACGTGAGTGGGCTCCCCGTTGAGCTCTGGATAGCATTCTGGAGTGGACTCTGAAGAGCATTTTGGAGCGGACTCTGTAGAGCATTCTGGAGCGGACTCTGGAGAGAGGATAGGGGCTGAGAACTCTGGAGGGAGCGCCATATCCATAAGTTCAGAGACATGTACTGTAGCTGACTCTGGAGGGCGCTCAGGCACCGACTCTTTCACTGGGCTGGAGACTGGAGCGGATTCTGGAACAGGAGTAGCCTCTGGAGCTAATGAGATGATCCCGCTGTTCATGTGTGTGGAAGTCTTGGTAGCAGGCTTGGGGTGAGTTGGAGTGCTCAATAATTTACCAGATGGGACAAGATGAGGGTTGTCCATATTTTCCTAAACTTCTTCAACAATATAATCAGAACCATTAAGCGAGAGAATTAAATTAATGAACTCGACGAAGGATAAAATACGATCAGGTGACAGGAAACTAATAACTCCCTCATCCAGTCTCATCTGGAAACAAACATTGAGCATACAATCACTCCAACTAGCCAGATGGGAGAATTCCACAAACTCTTCCACATACCGCTCCAGAGGACGACAGTCTTGCTGGATGGAAGAAAGAAGATCTTCAGCCCAGTTCACATTTTAAAGGTCCGTTCTTCTGTCACGATGTGGTGATACAAATTGCACGAAGACGAAGGAGATCAACGAAAGGTCTTTTAATAAGAATAATCCAGAAGAACAGGCACAGAAACCAACTGAAAACACAATGAAAACTAGGACAAAAACCAAACATAACCCTAACAATACCAGAACAGGTTCCATTTTTCAGCAGCATCAGCACACACACATATTATCTTCAATTATTTCCACCATCAGCACACTGTAAACACAATTGATTTACAACCAACACCTGTTATCACACAGCAAATTACAATATTGGACAAAAGCTAATTTTCTAAATTTGCCTCATAAAATAACAAAACATATTGAGGCTGGTGGAAGAACCTTTTTCTTTAATTAATTTACTTTTGCAGTCAAGCACAAAGATTAACAACCCTCGTGGTCTTCAGAGGCTCCATAATGATTCAAAATCACTGTGTGTTATGTTGGGATTGGAGGAAGTGGGTCAGCGGAGTTTAGGGAATGGTAATTTAATATTTAATCCATATTCCACTGCTGCTCATGCAGTCATGTGTTTTCTCTTGAGATCATTTTGGAAGCTCATCAGCTGTATTTCAGGGACATGGAGAGCTCCCACAGGATCATATTTACGGGATGTACATTATATTGTCTATTAAAAGTACCTAAAGTATTGGTTTAAATGCAGATAGTTTGCACATTCAGCGTTTTTTTTCTCCTGACATCCGCTGGCCTTCATTCATATTGCCTGACTCATCGTTTTAACACACTGAATGTTTGATTTTACTATAATGTTGTGAGATCAAAATACAAATGCGTAGAGATCTCTGCTTTACCATGTTCAATCCACCATGTACAGGTCGATCAAAACATTTGCACAAGCTCACAGAAAGTAAAAGAGAAAAGCTGATATGTAAACACACCGCTGGTAGCAATAATTAAATCAAAGACCCCATGGAATCAAAATTGGATTTTTGTGGCTGTTAGTTCACATCTTTGAGGCCATTTAGATCTCACAGCTTTAAAGCTTTAAAACGTCTTTGGGGCGGTTCACACAGCATGTTTTTGCATTCCACTGCACTTTTCCATAGTTTATATATATATATATATATATATA
>NW_015506084.1:246784-247953 GCF_001515645.1 Sinocyclocheilus grahami
GTGTGCTCTCTCGCTATATATATATATATATATATATATATATATATATATATATATATATCGGTAATAAAATAAAATCGGTAATTTTAAATGCAACAAGCAAATTTAGGCATTGCAACATTATAATGTACAGTATAAAAAATAAACATAAATAGATATAATTAGATTTGATCACAAGTATATTTTCTAAACCTCAATTCAATATATGTATATGTAACAATACCTTTAAATATGGTATAATGTAATAAATATAAAGTGTATTATATTATATTATATTATGCAACCAGATTTGTTATTACATTTACCAGTGTTACTACATTGTTTTTAAATATTATTTACATGTAAAAATAGGGTAAATGTGCATGCATAATATATTCAAAATCGACCAATAACAATAATACATTTAAAAATTATCTAATATTGGCAGATAACTGATATATCATGCTTCAGGTTCTATAGGACAAGGCAATGTGAAAATATAATTTTGGAACAGCGCTGCATTTGAGTGAATTTGCAAGGTCTTTCCATTTTAAACCCTCTATGCTGTTTATATTTGTTTTCTTACTACCGCTTTTCTTCCTTCATGCGTGCATGTCCTCACCTCCAGTCACATGTTGTATGCAGTGAGTGGGTGTTGTGGAGGAACCCGAGAGGTTTGGTACACACTTTCTCTTTCATTTCATCTTCATATCTTCATCTCTCTGGACTGTGAAAGCAAATTGACTCTCTTTAGAGCTCCCCTCTATTCACAGTTTCCAGAGTGTAGGCAGAGGAAGGAGGAGGAGGAATAAAAGCCGGTCAGGTTGGCCTTCAGTTACAGAGAACTTACTAAGCATAAAAGAAGAGAAAAAAATACAGCTGTCATGATCACAGCCCGATAGATAACTCTCTCCTTCACTTCTATGATATTTCCCCATAAATGCCGGCTGTTCAGGGCTCATTGTCACAAGAAGGAACTCTCCGGCTGGTTAAAGGATTTGAAGTATTCTTGGGAGTGTCAGCACTGATTCCATACACATGATCAACTGCACACATCCTGCAGGATATATTCCTCTTACTTTTCATCTTGCCACTTTCTTGGTATAGAAAACACATTTTTACTCAAATCAATCAAAATGGATTTATAGCGTTTTGGAACCAAACTCTTCATATATATATATATATATATA
>NW_015506084.1:247967-275140 GCF_001515645.1 Sinocyclocheilus grahami
ATATATAAGCAATATCACACTCGTAGACATAGACGTAGATGGCTGTATATCGGCACAACTGAGATTCGTCCGTAGGCACAAGGCCGCAGGCCGAGTGCCATAGGTAATCAAAGCATGCCGATATACAGCCATATCTCACGTCTACGACTGTGATATTGCATTTATACAACAGTTTGACGACACGAGTGTGTAAATACATAACAAAATAACAATGTAGTGTCTTTAAAAGCCTACTACTTCCTAGCAGAACTACTTCCTTCTGCCACAGATTCAAATCAAAATTTGACAGTTGAACAGCTGAGTCCAAGCCTCCGTTACCAATTCCAAAACATCACTTTAGATCTAGTAACGAAGGAACAAAGTTGCTTCATTGAAAGCTTATTGTATTACAGTAGTAAAAGCAGTGTAATATATATAGTAGATATTGTAAGAGAGAGATGGACTGAGCGAGTGTGATTACCTACATCTGATACAGAATTCATTATTCAGATCTCAATAAACAACTAAAAATAACGTCCGTCTAGAGCATTTATTTTAATTTTTTCAAAGTAAAAGTATTTACTGCTGACTCACTCTTTACTGCTGTGTCTTGTCACCAACTAATGGCAGAACGATGTAACTAAATTCACCATCAAGAACATGGACTGTTTCTCAATACTAAACACTATTATTAAATACTATTATTTATATAAAATATAATTTACATAAATTATTATTTACTGAATAATAATATTTAATAAGCAACAACAACAACAACAACAGCCATAAAAAAGTTGCTAGGCAATTCAGTCAAAAGTACAAAGGCAGCGCTCTGATATAGCTACAGCATTGAATTTAAATAAACATTAGATTTTGCCAAATCTTCTCTGGAACAAATAATAGATTAATGAAACCAAAAGACTTGGGTTAGATTTACCCAAAACGAATTAGGGGAGCGCAGGGCACAAAGTAACGCGGGGTTAGTTGTAACACACGTGGTTTGAATATTTCCACACATGCTAGCATAACAAAATGTATGGTATTTACTAGTTGCCATATCAACACTATATAGAGAAAAAAATGCTCCAAAATTCAAATATATTTTGAAGATAACAATGACCATTTATTTTACCATAGTAAAATTCAAATTCTGGCTTAAGTAAATTTTCATCTCTGTTTTTATTAATCATTTAAAATGAGACAAATCTGCTATTATTTTAATCTCCAATCTGTTATTTATCAGTTTAGACAGTTTTTTTAATGCTTTGCTAACTAGCAGAAGACAGCAACTGGTTTTAAACTCCAGTTGCGCAGATGGGGCACGTTGTAACACTGCGTTACAATGTGCTATTCTATTACATTAGCCATGTAATTTACACTATTTACTTTAATGAATTTTAATGAGAAACAACGAGAAACAGGTGAATAAAGACTGACAGTCAATGTTTAATGTTTAGAAATTATTATTTCAAGACATGTAAAGCCTTTTTGCTCGTTTATATGGGCCGTCCCAAGCATGAATGTGTTCATTGTCAAACAAAATATTTTAGTTTGTCTTGTATATTTTTTTTCCATTCGATCAGATAACATTTTAAGCTGTCATATGGTCATGTTACAACGTCCCCCTCAGATGCTACAATGTACCCCACCTATGGGGCATATTGTCACATTTCACTTCCATTTTTTGAGGGTAAATAAAGAAAAACTTATACACTGTAATCATGAACCAAAACGACATATTTGTATTAGACAAGTGTAAAATTACTGTGGATAAGAAAAGTATATTCTGAACCCCATGTGGATTTACACAAACTGAGAAAGTCAAAAAGTGTTACTTTGTGCCCTGCTCTCCCCTACATCTCATGTTTAACCACTACAGTCTCATCTGAGCCAGCGGTAAATTCCAGAAGATCTGGCCGAGGTGAGGCTTCATGGGTCCTTCATGAGCACAGACGACCTGGAGCTCACATTTCTGAAAATGTCGAAGCAAATTTTCAAATAGACGCTTTCTTTATTAACAATCTGCATATTTAAACTATAAACAAGTACATTCTCACCTTAAAACCTCTTAAAACTACATTCCATGACACAAAAGTGTGTGTATGTCTATTTATGTGTGTGTGTGTGTGTGTGTGTGTGTGTGTCTGAGTACATATACTTTTCAGATTTAAAGTATGCTACAAGTCTACATTTGAAGCAATTTAGGCTTTTTCTTTTTTCACACAAGTAATGCAGCCAACATTTATTATGCTTTTATGGTGATTTTCTGTATTTTTTAAAGTTTGAAAGCCCCTGTTCCCATTCACTTTTGCTTGAAAAAAAAAGCATTCTGGACATTTTGCTACACTTCTCTTTGTGTCCCACAGATAATCATCATGCAGCTTTGGAACAACCATTTTTAGTTAAACTATATACTTTTAATACAGACTGTGGTTACACTAAAACACAGCATTTCAGTGTTTTAATTTTCTGCATAATGTTGACAGGAAGTTTTTTTTTCGAAAACTTGCAGTTAGACGAGGGTCTCATTAGTCTCTAATACGAGGCGTCAAGTGGGCGAGAGCTGCTGCTCCAAAGAACGGAATGAAGTGGGAATCAGCAGCAGCTGGTCTTCCTGATTGGATAATCTGTGTATCTTTGGTCTGGGCGGCCTCACAATATGGTGGCAATTTCATTGCTAAGTATGCAATTACTGTGCCACAGCACTTGAGGTAAATAAGCAAAGGCGAAAAGGTCATTATTCAGATCTAATGATCTAAGTGGACATAAACATCAATTACGGAGCTCTCCCACAGGTGCAGAACATTATGTTTTCAAAATGTGCCGGAAACTTCTGTTTACATCTTTCATTGTGTCATAATTCTGTATAGTGTTGTTTTCAGGGTCACATCAGGAGATCAGGGTCATTGAAAGTAGTTGACCCGTAGTCGATAGTTCAGAAGTGGAAATGAAATTCATCCCGCTGTGGCGTGTGTTTTGACCCTCAAAGCTCTCCTGGCACCTAGAGTCGCCAAGAAACTGCCACTTTCTCCTCAAATCATTCATCTTGAGCGGCACTGCATCTCTCGCACACTCACTCCATCTCTCATCTCTCCCAGACAATCAGCCATAAACACTTCAGCCTGAATGGGCGGGGGTGAAACAACTCGAGACGATTCACTGAAGCACCAAATGTGCAGGACTAATACCTCTCATGTGGTGTAAATGAATTTAATTCACATATTTGGCTAATCAAGGGCAAAGTTTTAATTTTATCCTCTATAAGCAGCAGATGCATTTTCCACAGCTTTGTGAGGAGACTGCAAAAAACGCCTGAAGGGACAAGCAAAATAAAGAAATAATGGATGAAAATAATGCTTTTTAACAGGAACAAGGTTGCTCTGACATTTCAGTGGCGAGTGCGCTGATTCATTCCTCCCTCTTATTCCCGTCTCCACTCCTCAGCCCACGGATTTCGATGCCGTAGGCCTGGCGGCCTGCTTGCCTGCCCCCACTTAGCATAAGAAAAACATTCTCTTAACCCAGCGTTGTTCAAATCCAGGCAGAGAAGAGATTGTGATGCATCATTCTACAAAGTGGACACTCGTTGTGTTCTTGCAATCTCAGTGCCAGTACTTATTTGGTCGGAAAAGGAAGTGAAATGCATAAATGCCATATTAGTAACCGTTGCTGATTACTCCGAAATATCTACAGAAAGGTCGAGAACACATAAACACCCAAGAGAATTGACAGATATGGTCTGCTTCAGTTTCTTCCAATCAGTTTTTACAAGAGTTGGTTTGGCTTAAATGCCAGACGATTATTCATATTGCAGATGCTATATAATTTCAAATTAAACAGAGTATATACATCGGAGGCGTATATTAGAATTGTTATGATGACAGGTTGTGATTAATGGCTTGAAATGCAAGATATATAAGGGTGGTTTTCGGCGGGCTCTCTGAAATTCAGTTATTCCCCGATAATGACCTTAGCCAGGTTAGACGCCATAGTGAATTTAACACAGGTGAAAATGAGGCAGTGAGAGATAGAGATATTTACACTGGCATGCACTGTATGAAGGTCCTGGATCGTGTAATTTTCACAACTTCTATTGAGTTTTTGTCTGCAGCATTTTTTTTTCCAGCTGCACAATCAGTATTATGTTAAAAAACGGCACATCCATTGAATGCACTGTACTTTTATCCCTCACAACCTCATTATATAGTGCTACCCTGATGAAGGTCTATAGCAAAACTGTATAATAACTTTTCATCTGCATATTTGAGGGCTGCTTTCTTTCATGTCTCTCTCTCATTTCATTCAAACACATCTGGTACCATCTTGCGCCTCAGTTATTGACTGTACTTATAATAAAATGAAAAGACTTTGGTATTAGTAGTAGGCCTATGACAATATTGTTGAAGTGTTGAAAGAACGAGTGTTTTGTACACTGTAATGGATCTTCTCAAATCAATATTTCATGTCCCCGTCATTATTTACAGAAGGTGGTGAAAATAAATCTGCAGTGTTTATCCATTTAATCTTTCATAAAAAAAAAAAAAATCTAATGTGTAAAATATTCCTGAAGTGTATTCCTATTCATATTTGCATCTTTTAGCACCAGGGTGAACAATAAATTATTCAGCCATGGCTTCATGTTGCACAAAAATTTAAATATGAGGAACACAAAGGCACAATGAGTAAAACCAAAGAATATAGCTCTGATGTGCAGCAAAAGATTGTTCAGCTTCACAAATTAGAAAGCGACTGTAAGAAAAGAGCTAAAGTATTGAAAATCCCCATTTCCACCATTAGGGCAATAATTAAGAATTTCAAATAAACATTTGAACATTTGAAAAATTTTACAAATCAGCCTGTAAGAGGATATGTATCTATTTTGTCTTAAAGCAGGGTGAGGAGGAGAGTTTGAGTTGCCAAAGACACTCCAAGGATCACAGCTGGAGAACTGCAGAAAATACTGTAGTTGAGTCTTGTTGTCAGGAAGTTCATAAACAAAAATCTAAATCTGACTGTCCATGCTAGAAATCTTATAATGGGCCAAGGTTGGATCTTTCAACAAGACAAAACAAAAATGGGTCACTGAGCACAAAATAAAGCTTCTGCCACTGCCGTCCCAGTTCTCTGACCTGAACCCTATAGAAAATGAGTGGGATGATCTGAAGAGGATAAGCACCAACATAGAGCTGGGAATCTGGAGAGATTCTGAATGAAGGAATGATCTCTGATCTATTATCAGGCGTTCTTCAAACTCATAATTTTCCTACGAAACACAATTGGACTAATTTTGAGTACCAGTTGGGTTGGTATTGTTACACAGAACTGGCAACCCATTTTACTGGGGCACAAGCCCAGTGAAATACCATTGTGTCCCTGTAAAATATTACTGATAAATCCATGTCTGATGGCAGCGATTACCATATAATGAGAATAATTTTCCCTGATAATATTTGTTTAGAATCAGAACTATGCCAGATTCACAAATGAAGCACTCTTTTGATATAAGCAGTCAAACTTTTTCGTAAAAAGGTCAGAAATTTTTTGCAATTCAGTGATTCATTCATATGCGTTTTTTCACAGCATCTGAGGTGCTAAATATGTGTACACTTTTTTTATGGTGGCCTGTGCCCCAGTACTCATGAAAGGCTATTCTTCTGGATGTGAGTGTACATTATACCTTAAATGTATGTCTTGTTTGTACTTCTCAGTTTGTTGAGGCTCAAAGCTTACTAGAAACTCTTTTCCCCCTGGGATCTGTGTTTACTGAGCTAATAAAATATAACTCAAATCAATATTTATTGTCTAATTATAATGTATGTGTCAAGTAGCTGTGCAATAAGCAGGATAATCACTTATTTAAAACAGTTACATATTAACATCATAAATACCGTTGCCACTGCATTATTTTTTTGTGCATGAATTAACTTTGAGGAAAACAAATATACTGTAAGTTACAATAGCTATCCACTTGTTTGCAAGGAGTAAAATGCAAATTTACAAAATCACTCTGTTCTGTTTTTTTTCTTTTCTTCTGGAACTGTTTAATTGAATGCTATAAGACGGCTGAGCAACAAGACAGCATAATAGCAAGGAAGAGAATAACAGTAGAACGATCCTAGCAGTAAAACAGCATAAGATAAAATTCGTAAACATGACATTTGTTTTTTTACACAAACCTTGCTATTATTTTTAATAAAACGAGAAGTGCTTTCTCAGAAGAACTGGTTTAATTCAAACACACTGTGCTACATGACTTTATAATAGTGCTATCATCCATAATGGAGAATGCTGAGAATTTAAAAAAAGAAGAAGAATGTTTGTACAAAAGCTCGCATGATACTCAACACAGGTCAGAGCCTCTTAGCTGGAACAGTCTTAGAATTAGACTTGATCCCTTACATGCTGACATTGGCCCTTGACATATATCCACTCACCTCTGCATGCATCTCGGATCGCCCCAGTTCATTTTAATGGATCTGCCAAGAGCAGGCCATGTTGGCACAGCTGTAAATTATATAAGGCCAGAACGTTTAAATACGTGAGGGTTCTTGGCTCAGGCCTGCCTCACCTCATTCTTCATCAGCCATGTTCAACATGACACTTGGAGCTCACATGGGAAGTACACATCGCTCAGAGTCACAGGACACAAATTCAGCGATGTGTCACCCTCGCTACGCTTGTTATGCAAATCTCAAGGCCGAAAGATAAGAGATTGGCCCATGAGATAATGCTAGTTCAATTTGCACTGAGCTGAAAAGACCAGCGATGGATGCGGTCTTATGCCCGATCTATCAGTGTGAAGAGCCACTTGCAATCAGAGGAGGTTTCTTTCATGTTTAGTGCATGTAGGGCTGCTGTGAGTCTGTGTTTGACATATTCGAAACTGCTGAAAGCAATAAAGAGCTTTATGCGAATTTAAGGTGATGTGTGGAATTTAGATGTTGAAATACTTTCTCAAATCCCAGTTTAATGCATAGAGACAACTAAGGAAGTTATTCGTAGATTGTCTTCTCGAAGAGAGTAAACACTGTCACTCTTGTGACACATCAACACTGCTGCCTTGTTTTTTTTACATATTTTGATATGTGAGTTTCTAGCTTAACCATTGGTGTGGGTTTAGGTTAGGACTACCTGTTAGGACTACCAAAGCCGGGGGTTGTAAAATTACGGTTCATAAAATTGTGGTCCTTAAAATTACGGTTTTACGACTGATGAACGAATGAACGACTGATGTCACATGGACTATTTAAACAATGTCCTTGCTACCTTTCTGGACCTTAAATGTGAAAGTTGCATTGCTGTCTATGCAGAGTCTGAAAGCTCTCAAATTTCATCAAAAATATCTTAATTCATGTTCTAAAGATGAACGAAGGTCTTACGGATTTGGAACGACATGGGGTGATTAATTAATGACAGAATATTGTTTTTGGGTGAACTGTCCCTTTAAGGGTAATGCATCATTTGAAACTGTAAATGTCTACTTTAATGTGCGTACACTCACAATATCAACAAAACTTTGTACTTTTGTAAAATAAAGAAAACAAACAGGACACGCTTTCTGCCGTCTCTCTCTGTGAACTGGAGAACAACACAACAATGAACGAAACTCAACATATAGGCTACTTGCCTCACATACATGAGAAATATATCTATATACATTTTAAAATGTCTACTTTTAAACTAACCAGTTCAAATTGAAAACAAATATCTCTGATTATGTTATCCATATTAAATATACATTTCTCTATGAAGGTGCATCCACTGTACTCTGGAGATGGTGAGTCAGCATCCAGTTCATCTTTGCAGCTGACACTGACCCAGAAAACACTAGTTTATTAATAAATAATTAAAATAAATCCTTGCTATTCATAGTCATTACTTAAGCTGGCATTTTAAAGCAAGCTTTTCACATGCGCTTGAGCGTAGAATAGGCTATATATTAAAGGCCTTTCAAGTATATATCAAAGTAATTAAATTAATAGAAATATGCAATTTGTTGACTAATGACTTAAATGAACAACTATTAGTCGACTGTAAAACTCTTTAATCAGGGATAGCACTAGTACATAATTCATAAATTCTGGCACTGATGATACTTCTGAAGTTTGAAGAAGATCACCATTAACTGCCATTATATGGACACATATAAGCAGAACTTTTGTTGTTGTTGTTTGTTTATTTCAGAAAGAGAAAGCTGCTATAGTTTTTAGAATAACACCAGGGTTTAATATACTAATAAGATATTTTGAAGAATGTTGGTAATCAAACAGTTTTGGTTCCCTTTGACTTCCATTGTCCTGTGGTACAGTATCTGGCACCAAGACAAAAGCAGCAGATCCTTTAAGACCCGCAAATGGTAAGGTGAATCCTCTATGGATTGGATTTATTGGTCCAGCAAATCCCATAGATATTCAGTCGGAATGAGATCTGAGGAATTTGGAGGCCAAGGCAACACCTTGAACTCTTTGTCATGCAAACCTTTTCTGAACAATTTCTGCAGTGTGGCAGAAGAATCATCCTGCTGAAAGAGGCTACTGCCATCAGGGAACACCATTGCAATGAAGGGGTGTACATGGTCTTCAACAATCTTTAGGTAGGTGGTACGTGTCAAAATAACATCCACATGAATGCAGGACACAAGATTTGCCAGCAGAACATTTTCCAGAGCATAACACTGCTTCTGCCGACCTGCCTTCATTCCATAATGCATCCTTGCTGCCATCTCTTCTCCAAGTAATCAATAAACACCCACCCAGCTTTCTACCTGATCTAAAAGAAAACATGATTCATCAGACCAGGCAACCTTCTTCCATTGCTCCATTGCTCCGTGGTCCAGTTCTGATGCTCCCAACAAACTGGGACGCACTGTGTTCTAACACCTTTCCATCATGGCCAGCATTAAGTTTTTAAGCAATTTGAGCTTCAGTAGCTCTTCTGTGTGATATAACAGACAGACTAGCCTTTTACCTTTTTGACACCAGTTTACCGGTTGTCCTTCTTTGTATAATTTTTAGTAGGTACTAACCACTGCATACCTGAAACACTCCACAAGACACGTTTTGGAAATGCTCTGACCCAATTGTCTAGACACCACTATTTGGCCCTTGTCAATTTTTACATTTGTCAAAAGCCCAATGTGGAAGGTAAATGTTTCTGATGTGGACATCTGTGAACTTATGCATTCAGATGCTACATTATTCACAGTGGAGCAGTGAATTATGTGATGCAACCAACCCGGAAATGCACATGATTGGGTATATGCCTGTTGCTGTCATCAAAATGGCCCATTTTAAATGTTTACATACTTTCTTTATTCTCTATCTTTTTGTTGTTAAGAGCTCCCACTCGCCGTAGTGGAGTGGTGAGGAAATCCTGTTCTTGTACACTTTTATTACTGAAATGCTGGAAAGTAATTATGTCTAAAATGCATGCAAATTACAGCGAAAATCAACAATTACTGTACGGTGGTCAGCAGTGCTAAAAAAAGATTCAAACAGTGACTTTTGAATTGATCCCTTCTTGTAAACTCAGAGAAAGGGGTTTGGACAGCAATTAAATTACGACACAACCTTGATGTTTGTCAAAAAAAAACAGTATGTAATTCAGCCAGTTATTTACATAGGTGGTGGGAGAAAAACACAGACATTCTAGATTCAAACAGCAATAAAACCAATGACTAATTCATGTTCTAATGTTGTAAATAGCTTAGGTGCCCATGAGAAACAATTACAATCCGAAAAGGTCTAAAGTTCACTTGACTCCAACACATAAAATTCAAGATCTGACTGTTCACTTGCTGCTTAATATATCCCACCCAGACAAGTGCCATTTGAAGGATATGATCAATGTTATTCCCTTCACCTGTGACAATTTAAACCATTTAAACACTTACTCAAGATAAAAATTAATTATTATTATTTATTTTTTTTGGATGTACTATTCCTTTAAAAATATTCCCCCCTTAGAATTTAAAAGCATAGCTTGTAAATTCTGCACCATTAGCATCATTAAAATAATATGCAAAAGATTGCTTAAACGTCCCACTCTAAACACTTTCATTTTCACAGGTTGGGATGCTCAAAGAGAGAAATGCTTATTGTCACAGTGTCTAAAAAATGACAACTGAGGTTATGAAAAACATGGAAAGCAACTGTTACACGACAAGTCAATGACCATTTATACACTACTCAGCATTCAGCTGTCAAGCTCAACCCCACATTTAGTTGATTATTCCATCAATTCATTCAAATCGCCAGCCAAAAAAATTACTTCTCCAGATGGTCAGTCTTCTCAAGTGCTCTCTCACAATTCACCAACCTCTATGAGCTGTATCAATATTAATTCATTCTGCTTCTTGACCTTACCAGAGGCTCATTACTGGACAAGCGGGGTCAGTCTGCGTTAGGCAAGTCGTGTCACGGAATGGTCGGCTTCTAATGAACTGGACACAGCTCAAGCCATTCTGCGCCATACCACCTCATTATCACTCTGCCAATGGCATTAACAGAAGTGCCTGTCACATACAGAGCTGCCATCTTCTGCTTGGAATAGCATAAATGTCGCTTGATGTCCACCTTATTTTTAATGTAAGAACGTGTAAGAACTATTTGTTCATTGAATGTCTTCTAGTGTCATCAGCTTACAGTTATTTTTAGCTATACAAAACAGCTTGTTATGCTGATGCTGCAAACTGATATTTATTAGGGAATATTTTATATTTTATAAAGGGAAGTCGTGGCATGCACATGTACATGCATAAGTAACGTAGTCTTAAAGAAATGGCCTAAATACCACTTAATCTAAATAGGCTGCCATGACCAACTGTATTATTGGATTCCTTTCAGATTTTGAAGGAAGTGTAGTCAAAGAAGTAACAGCATTTTCAAGCAATCTCATCCTAAAAATGAGGGTGCCATATAAGAGGCTATTTGAGGAGTTGAGGTTAGAAGCACTTGCTGTTTTGTGTCGCTCAATTTAAGATGGGCTGTCTTCTGAAATCTCTGGGTAAATCCACGATCAGAGTCTGATCTGGCTCTATCCACAAGAGGACCATAATACTGAATGTGGGGTTTTGGAGTCTATGATACTTAGAGGTCAAATTTGGCTTTCATGATGACCTTTTCAATTTTTTTGGCCTTTTTGACAATTGTATTTATTAGAACAGGAGTCTTCAAGGAAGACATCTTTCAGGCCAATAAAATTTTTTAGACAGGCCAAATATGGCATGGACTATGAAAGACTTAGCAGAACAATTATATTTTATTTTTGTCTTGACCAGTCACGATGACACGCAACAGGATTCTATTTTTGGAATAATTTATATTTCTAGTTTCAATGTCACAGCTGGGAACAAGAACTTATTATATAACTGAATTTGCTGAATATCACACTGCATTCAGTTACGACTTGAAGAAATGGACATCCATCAAATCCTGACCTAACATATATTTTAATAAGCCAAGCAAAATTCCAAATGAGTTTTGACTAACATTATGTTGGGAAGACAATTACATAATTTTCGAGTGAAAGGTGAAAAAATGCATGGTGACTATATATATTTCTTATCAAGGACCTTAAAGACGGGCTCTTGTTCATTAGCCCAAACAAGCCGGTAATGAGGCTGAAATTGAGTACAGTAGATCACGTTCTTTCTAAAGGTCATTCATGCCCTAAAATGCTGGACTGGATATGAACATGTTATGCTCCAGATCTATTCGCTCTCTCCCTGCCTCCCCCTTTACAGCACTGTAATCTCCAGTGGATGTCAGATGTCTTTCAAAAAGCCAATTTCTGACACAAGGCCAGCATGCCGCAGGAAGCAGCTTTCAAAGTGATGGGCCCTGGGTGCTGTTGGCCTGATTCAGCCCTGCAAACAGATGCAGACAGAGACGAGATATGAGAGCTAATCCTCAAATTAATGATTGCTTTGATTCAAAGAAGAGACCTCACATGACTCATATTTCCTCATATGAAGATTGTAAAGAATCTGTGAGAGTTAGATGCACCAGAATGGAGTTTTGCAAAGTCTGTAGGGTGTATGCTATTTGGAGGGGTGACAAAAGAAAATCACAAATGGGATCTCCATTTTTCATCTCCTATACAGAGAAATGAGGAACAAACCTTTACTAGGGGTCTTAGATTGTTCATTGTACATGTGTCTCCTGCAGACTTTCAGAAGTGGCCTCAACAATATCACAAATTAAACAAAAAAATCCCAAACCTTTTGACTCTCCATTGCCTCACTCTGCTATTAATTTTATAGCTGTATTCTCTGACTATGCATTAACAATTGTCCCATGTTTTCCTATTTTTACTTTTCCTAGGTATTTTAGAACAAACACCTAAAACATGAAATTGTTGATCATGGTAATGATTATGACAGTGATGATTATTATGTCATTATTATTGATGATGTTGCTGGTAATTCTGGTAATGATGGCAATGATAACAGTGGTGGTGGTGGTAGTGATGATTATTATGATAGCAGTGATGGTGGTGGTAATGATGGAAATTACGGTAATGATATATATTGTAACATAGTGATTATGATTATGATGACAATGGTTCTGGTGATTATTGATGATGTTGATAATGGTTGTGGTGAGTGTTGATGATGATGCTAATGGTGAGGATTATGAAAATTATGGTAATAATGCAAATGACAACAGTGATGGTGGTGATGATGATGATAGTGGTAATGATAAAAATGATGGTAATGATGGAAATGACTACCAACACTGGTAGTGATGATGATTATAATGATGAAGATGATGGTGGTAATAATGGAAATTATGGTAATGATGTAAATGATAACAGTGGTAGACTAGTGATGATGATTATGTGGATGAGGAGGAGGAGGATTTTAGCAATAATGAAAATTATGGTAATGATGGAAATGATAATGATGGTGATTAAGGCAGTAATGATTAACATTATGGTAATGATGACAGTGGTGGTGGTAATGATTAAAATTATGGTAATAATAACTGGTGGTGCTGGTGATGATTATGATGATGGCGTTAATTATGAAAATGATGGTAATGATAACATTGGTGGTGATGATTATGATGATGATGCTAATTATGAAAATTGTGATAATGATAATTGGTGGTGATTATGATGGTGATAATGGTAAAAAAATTATGGTAATGATGGTAAAAATAATGGTGGTGGTGATTATGATGACAATGATGTTGAGGATGACAGTATTGATGATAAAATAGTGGGATCGGTGGTAGTGATTATGTTGACAATAATGAAGATAATGGTGGTTGTGGTGATAATATTGATGATAATGATGATATTGGTGATTGCAGTGATGATATAAACAGTAATGATGAAATGTGATAACGATGACAATGACTGATGCAGATGAGGATGATGGTAGTAATGTCAATGATGATTGGCGATCACTATGAAATTGAAAATGAGCTTTACATTGACGGCTTGCCAATTAATTTTTAATCTTGTTACAAACACATTTATTTACTTAATGTAAGGTAAAAGTATTCTGTCACTGTAGCTAGAGGGTCTCACCATAATCAAATCATGGAATGAAAACTATAGACTTTAGGCTGAATATAAACTATGCAATATAGGCTTTGTTCCTTTGTCATTCCCCTTTTTTAGGAGTTAGGGAAATCTATAAAATGCTTTTAACTTAGTCATTTAGCACCACAAACTTAGCTGGTTATGTGTAATCTTCTATTCTTTTGGCTCATCCTCTCAAGTGGTTTACTGACAGTTGCTTTACTGTGAGAGAGAGTTCAGAGAGGACGGCTGATACATCATTTGTCCACAAACTTCCTTTTGTGCCTTTGCATAATTGATCAGACCTACGTTTATATATCTCAACAGAGGCGCGTGCTCTACGCCCAGTGTTGACTGGTGGTTTTCTCCTACTGATCCCAGACCCTCACTTACTGACAAAACAAAGATTATATGGATCCACTGTGGAGTTAAATATATAATTAACTCTGCAGGGTTTATACAAAAAATGTCTAGCATAAGGGACAATAGGCACCTCTCAAAACATCCTCTATTGTTGGAGATGAATCAGATCAAGAATATTGCTTTATTTTTGGCTTGTGCTTGGCTGCATTGATGCACTTGGACAATAGATGTATTTTTCATTGAAAATGAATGAATAGTGGTTCTGTATGTGTAGTCCAGGATGTGAAGTGAAGAAAGTCAAATACATGGGAAAACACACACACATGCACAGGGTATACAAAGATAAGCTGATTCACACACTGGAACTTTGTTCCAAAACCTAGGAAGCGGCCTACATCCTACATAGACAGCTACCTAAAAATGAATCTGATGAGTGACTAATTTGGATCTACACATACAGCAGCTTCCACATGTGAAGTGCACAGGAAGAGTCACAATTGATTCCAACAGAGTTTATTAGCATGTTGCTAAGCTAACAGCAGCTGTGTCCGAAACCACTCCCTTTCCCCTATATAGTGCACTACAGTATATCAAGTGTCAGCCATTTTGCAGTGCTGTCTGGATTCTGAGTGTGCAAGTTCATTCGCTACATTCGTTCACTATACTTTTTACCCAAATTGAAAATGTATTCACCCTCAGGCCATCCAAGACGTAGATGAGTTTGTTTCTTCATCAGAACAAATTTGGAGATTTGTCTTTTGAAAGAAATTCCGCAAACACCATCATCTACAGTACGACTATATCAAGCCTGAATCAAAAAGAAAATACTATCAATTATATTCCCAAAATCACTTTACTCTTGCCAAACTTCAGGTCAATACAGCACTAAAATCTTCTTTCAGAGACATCAAAAGCATAGCCCTTGTATGCCACAATTTTCCAGTGAAGGGCTTTAGACAGTTGCTATACAGACAATTACAAAAAAGCATGAGCATCTCTATAGCCTCCTCAAAACATCTTAATGCTAGTCACCAATTAGACAGTTGTTTTGTCAGGCTCACAAAAAGCAAGTATCAAATTATTGTTTTGCCAACTGCTCAATCTCAACTCCCACTTTAAATGCCTGGTAAAAATAGTATGTTATTATAGTCCTAGCTAATCGAACAAGCTTTAATAAAACATAGTTATGATATGCCAATGGATAAGCTTAAGCTTACTTATGTAAGCTTAACTTACAAAATAAAAGCTAAATGAAAACAAATAAAGGCATTTGATAATTTGTTTAATTTATGCGATATGTAATTTCAAAAGCACTAATTAGCACGTTCTCTTTATGGTGTATTAAGAATAAATATACCATAGAGCAAGTTCTATCATTTCTAATCAGGCACAAACTAGATAACATTTCTTTCTCAGTCAATAGAAAGGCTTTGCTGATGAAGGGGTATAGGATTCCTATTCAATTTCCGTTTCAATAGGAACTACAGCAACATAAGAGAAATTTGCATTCATCAAACTATTTCATAAGGTCTTACATTAATTTTGAATCATTTAAATAAGCAAACTTTCATCATCATGTTTGATTAATTTAAAGCTTAGAAATAGATATCTTTTTCGTTTCTGACACTCTTTATATTATTTTTTTATTTTTTCCTGGTCTAGAAACTATTTAGGAACTGGCTTTGTTATGTGTTGAATATCAAGTACATGCGGTGAAAGTGTGCATGCCCTCATTACCTATCCTTCATTAGCCTTTATTGATCAAGACTATCGTCTCGGTTACGTATGTAACCCTCGTTCCCTGAAGGAGGGGTTTGCTGAATAGATCACACGTACTGTAGGTCATACTCAAAAAAAAAACTGTACAAAACGCAGATGTTATTTTAATTGAGGATGATGCTTATACAACTGTAAAGAGAGTGTCCATGTTATACAAACATTTGACCGAGTAATCTGTTTGTTTGGTGTCAACAATCCCTTAATCTCATCCGCTCTATATGGGTGAAAACTGGAAAGATTAACAGAGTAAAGGAGTATGAGAGCAGAGAGAGTTCAAGAGTATAGACATGATGCCAGATTGTCGGAGATACACTTGAGATGAGAAAATGAAGAATAAGAGTGAGCAACTGTGGATTGTTTCCCATTTTGGAGATTAACAATAATACCAACACAAGCCGATCAAATGGGGGCTAAATAAATTAGATTTGTATTCAATTTAATTTGTTTGTTATTTTCTTGTTTTAATTTCCCTTTTAATTTATTCCCCTTCATTAAATGGGTTATTTTGAGATAATAAGTGTAACAAAGCAGTCAAATAAAAAAATATTTTATATATATATATATATATATATATATATATATATATATATATATATATAATAATCATGCTGTCTAATCAGCATATTGATATGCCACACCTGTGAGGTGGATGGATTATCTCAGCAAAGGAGAAGTGCTCACTAACACAGGTTTAGACAGATTTGTGAACAATATTTGAGAGAAATAGGCATTTTTCTGTACATAGAAAAAGTCTTAGATCTTTAAGTTCAGCTCATGACAAATGGGGGCAAAAACAAAAGTGTTGCGTTTATAATTTTGTTCAGTGTAGTTGGGCCTAGTATTTTATTGATAATAAATAGCTGCCTAGTATCAGGGATTGTTCCTGCTTTATTTTTTAAGCATGCTGCAGTACACCCTTAAGTCTCTTAAATGTGGGTGTAGTACCAATTGATCATTAAAACTAGGCCTATTTCAAAATTCCCTTTTCTCTTAAAAGTGCTGGAGAAAGCTGTTCTTATTCAGTCTTTTTTTAATAGGAATTCTTTATTTGAAGTATTCCAGTCTGGGAGCATGATAGTACAGCTTGAACGGTTGGTAGGGATTCATGGCACTGTTTTAAAATTGTTTAAGTCCTTTCTAAATAATAGGAGCTTTGAAGTTACCCTGGGTGAATTTACATCATCTTTGGCATCTCATACAAGTGGGATCCCTCTCATTGTGGGACCAATTTTGTTTTCATTGTCCACAATGTCACGATTACAGATTGTCCAGAATGCCACTGCTTATTGACAGGTTCTCCGAAATGGGACCATATTACTCCTGTGCAGTGTTGGGAAGGTTACTTTGGAAATGTAACAGGTTACAGATTACAAGTTACCCAATCTAAAATGTTATAAATAGTCTAACTATTTTAATTACTTTATGAAAGTTTTCTAAATTCTAAAGGATTTCAACTGTTAATCATTTTTAAACAAAGGGTTAACATTATAGTTGTACTCAACATTGATTACTGTCAGACTTTCAAAATCCATCATCACTTGAATTAAGATTATGATAATTTCATTTTAAAGCACAGCTACCACAAAATCAGACTTACTTTGAGATCATTCTGAAGTTAAATACAGATTTAAAACTATAACAAGAAATACTTTAGTAGCTATGATACTGTTTTTTTTAATCAAATCTTTGCGTAGTTATGACAAGAAACACTGGCATCTAACAATGGCTTGGAGGAAACAGTTAATCTTAAAAATAAAGCATATACATAAACCCAAAATAGGAAATAAATCAGTTATCAAATGAGCATGTGTCCTATTCTGTGTACTAAACTCCTGAAACATTGGTGTCTCATATTTTAGGTCAGTCAATGCAATTTATGAAAGATCAATTAAATCTGTATGTGGATGTGTAGGGGGGAAAAAATCTAAAGTAACCCCCATAAGTAAATTTACATAATTTAGTTACATGTTACTTCCCAACACTGCTCCTGTGCTGTATAACAGATGTGTGTATTGTATGTTTATATATGTTTTACAGCACGTTGGTCAAATTACTGTTATTTTTAATCGTGCTTTAGAAATAAATTGCCTTGCCTTAAGTGCAGTGTGAAAAGCCATCGCATATGGACAAGGCAAGGCAGAAGGTGGTGATGCAATAGAAACTAATCATAAACATCACTGGTTCTGGCATCTAAATTTTTACACTATTTAATGTATTATACTACTTCAATGGCAATAATAATACAAAGGAAGTCTCCCCCTTTACAATATCTCCACCAACTGAAGAAACATCTGAGTCAATAGTTAATCCAGTGCACTAAAGTCAGTGAAGCATTCATGTACTTCTGAAATGAACTCTCTCAAAGAAATGTATATTTCAATCTTTCATTGTCTATGCAGTTGTCTGTATGAAATAATACAGACACTTCCTCTATGATTATCTATAACCTGAGTGGAACATCTCACAAGTGTTGCTCCAGTGCAAGAGTGAGCTCAGTTGCTGAGCAACAGCCTTCCGCAGTACCTTGGAGATAAAAGACATGTGAAATAGACCGATAATTAAACCAATAACAAGGATCTGCTTTCTTAATTAAGCCTTTAATGTCAGCAGTTTTAAGGAATTCTGGCATGTGATTTAGCTAAATCATTGGGTTATTTTTTACTAATTCACACGCCACAATTTACCAACTTCACACTGCGAATATGAGCAGTATTAAAAGGTACAAGATTGAACAGACATATGCTGTTCTCTGAGATGGGACCAACCAATTGGCTCAAAAATAACAAGCTGTCAGTGGAAGGAACACAGACTGTTACTGTAAACTGAAGACAGTATAATTTATTGACAGGATCTTTGCTATTTCAGCCACTGTATGAAAATGTATCTATTTCTATTCTTAAAGGGCTCACATTTTCCTTGACCTTTTCAAAATTCCTTCAATGTGCAAAAAGACCATTTATTTAAACTACACTGCAAACAAGTATAATTCTGGTGTCAGACCAATTAATATATTAACAGATTTGACCACAATTTGACCATTTGCATGTCAGCAACATATATTCTTTGTTCATTAATGGAATAGTTCACCCAAAAATTAAAATGTCTTTAAAATGTACTCACCTGGCAAGCCAAGATATAGATTTGGAGAAATGCATCATTACATCACTTGCTCACCAATGGATCCTCTGCAGTGAATGTGTGCCATCAGAATGAGAGTCCAAACTGCTGATAGAAACAACACAATCCACAAGTAATTCACACAACTCCAGTCCATCAATTGGAGTCAAACAAATCCATTATTAAGGCATTTTAACTGTAAACTATTGCTTCTGGCCAAAATACGAGTCCATAATCCATAATATGCCACCCTCTGTTGTCCTCTCACATCAAAACCCAGACATATTTTTAGAACTGTTTTTGTAAACAGTGCCTGATCTGTGCATATTTCTCTCCTGATTCAGACAAGTTTACTTTTTCACTGGAGAAAGCAATATTATGGATACAATGGTTTATATTTTAAATGTCTTGTTTTTTTGTCCCTTACAAACATGCAGGTTTTCATTTGTGGATTCTTGTGATGTTTTTATCAGCTGTTTGGCCTGGCATAATAATAATAATAATAATGACAGCACCCATTCACTGCAGAGGATACACTGATGAGCAAGTGATGTAATGTTAAATTTCTCCAAATCTGTTTCAATGAGGAAGAAAAAAAAAAAAAAAAAAACTCTACACTTATGGTGAGCAAATATATATATATTTTTTTTGTGAACTATTCCTTACTAGGCCCACATAGTCAAAGAGAAGATTACAGATCGATACAATAATTCAGTTAGTACAGTACATAACATCCTTACAATTCAAACACATCAGGCACATTTCATTGCAAACTATCTAAACTGAAAGAGGCTATTTTGTATGTATATATATATAAAATTGTATGTATTACTTTTGCAATCCATGCCATTATGTACATATTAATTTTGGATGAACTTTACTATTAAATGTAGATTAGCAACAGTGTTGCCAATTTAGCAATTTTGTTGCTAGATTTAGCAATTTTTCAGATTACCCTAGCAACTTTTTCATCCAAAAGCACTTAGCAACAAATTTAGCTATTTTGTTTTATTTATTTGGCAACTTTTGATAAGTGACTCGAACGATAAAAAGGCACACATTTTCCATCTAAATTAGACAAAAAGAGGAAACCAAAGATACCTAGCAGTACATGCATCACGTGAATTAAGTTAACTGCTGTTTGCAATTGTTCAATAATAATTAGGTGTGTTCGACTTGAAGCGGCGCTGCACAGACCGATCGGTGTATGACATCAAAGCACAGCGAGAGCAATTAGAAATCATGCAGATCCGTCTGCTCTCTATTCTATTAGCTCTCAAAGTACTTTGATGTCATACACCGATCGATCTGCGCAGCGCCGCTTCAAGTCAAACACACCTAATTATTATCAAATAGCAGTTAACTTAATTCACGTGATGTGATACACCTTGTTAGTAGCGTGTACCTGTGATTGTTGATCAGTTAGTTGATCTAGAAAAATGGAAAAGGTAGTAATTTTCGAGGAATTTATCCGTAACCCTGTAACCCCAAAACACAAAATACAATGCGTAATTTAAAATGCAGGTAAAAAACCTGTGAAAAATCAATACGGAAAATTCCTTCATATAGTAGACTGTGATGTGATACACCTTGTTAGTAGCTTGTACCTGTGATTATTGATCAGTTCACACTTTCTTATAATTAATAAAGGTTATGCATCTTTGGCGTGCTGTCCAGGGAGAGGCAAGACTCCCGAGCCCGGGGCAACCCCCCTGTCCAGGAAGAGGGGTCCGAGCTCGGTGTTCAGCCCGGCCCAAAAGCGCTCCCCCCGAGTGCTTCTCCCCATGCTGGGGTAGAAACTATGCTGAAGGTGCAGGGTCGGGGTGGCGGAGGGATGCTGTAAGTCGAGAGATAACGAAGGTAGGGCGTACTTGGTTATTTATGTGAGTTTTCTCTTGCGCTGATTGGCTAAATGGTGTAATCACTAATGATGAACTGGCCGTGTTAATTATCTCTGCGTGCTCCTCCCGAAATTTGTTTGTAAACATCACTTAGTTGTTCTAGAAAAATGGAAAAGGTAGTAATTTTCCAGGAATTTGTCCGTTATCCATTATCCGGTGTAACCCTGTAAACCGAAAACACAAAATACAATGCGTAATTTAAAATGCAGGTAAAAAAACCTGTGAAAAATCAATACGGAAAATTCCTTCATATATTAGACTATTTTTACAGACTTTTCTGTGTCTGTAGTGTTGCATACTTACAAACTACTAATACACTGCTTAAAGCAGTGTTTTTCAGAATATGTAGTTTTACTAGTTTAATAAAAAACTTTAAAAAAAATAGCTAATAAAAAAATAAAATGTTAATAAAAAACTTAAATTGTAATTTTTCAAATATGCATAAGTGTTCAATAATTAAATATTGTATTTAAAAATACAGTTATTTATATTATTATATTATGCATTAATATTATTGAACGAACAAATCGAAATTAACATATAAAATATATTTTTTGCTGAGATTTGATGCAGTGACACAATTTTGCATCTTGATTACGTGATGACGTCATCGCACAATGACATCACAACATAATTTAGCAACTTTTAGCAACAAATTGACCTTCCTTTAGCAACTTCCCAAGAAAATTAGTTGGCAACACTGATTAGCAATAAAAAACCATTGATTATCTGCTCTGAGAGGAGAGAATGTGTAATGTTAATGTAAAACTTTTGACCTTTTTTTATGGTAGGCTATAGCTTAAAATATTCAGTGTCTAAAAAAACCATGAAGGAAAATGGATATCTTATCTTGGAACCACCAAGAAGAGTCACACTGCATATAAATAAAGGTTATTCTGAATAGTTAAGTCTTTGTAATTTGCTTTGACGAGAGCCACTAGATGCTGCAGCTGGCTTACATTTGCAAACTGCTGTACATCCGATGAATACTGCCACTGTTGTATCTTGCATCATATAATCGCTCTGATTAGATAATACATATTAAAGTCAGCTTGTTCAGTTCAAACATCTGGCCATTGCATGTGTTCAGTAACAAATAATTGATTATATATTCTCTTACTCATGAATAGACTCACGGATCTAATGAATAATTCAATGATTCAATCATAATAAGTGATTCAGATTGCTGGTGTATAAGCGCTATTTCAATTTGACAACAAACTTTGTATTGCAGCATAATGCTCATGTTTTATTCATAAATAATTCCTTTTACAATGCTGATGAAATTTCTGACCCATGTAATGACATCGTCATCTGACAATCGTGTCCTTCATCAAATCAAAAGAAATGGCAAAGTGTTTTATGAGAGCTAAAGGTGCTGAATCAGAAAGAATGAATCGCTCAACGTGACAAATGACTTTGATTATTGCCTCAGGTGATGTACCTACCGGAAAACTTCGTTTAACACGATGTCTGTCACTGTTCTCTTGAGGAAAACGCCTTTCGCTTTCTTCAATCTAATAGCTGACATCAAATGATACACTAGAGGGCGAAAGATATTCGTTTTACTGTTTGTGGAAAGCGTACTGCGTTCATTTGACCGACCTCCTCCGTTCCTTAAAGGGATAGCCAACATTTACTCATCCTCTTGCCGTTCCAAACCTGAATGACTTTGTTTCTTATGTGGAACACAAAATGGATATTTTGAATAATGTACTAGTCACTATTTTTACTTATAAGATGGATAAGAACTGATCAAAGGAAACTAAAGGCCTACTTTGCAGTGCTGATAAGCTCTCTTTAAGCAAAAGAACATTAGGGCCTTTCATGATACCAGAACTAATTGTGGAACTACCCACTTTTCGGCGTGTTCGCACCGCTGGAACTGGGTGCGATTTTAGTACCGGACTGCCTTTTTCGAGAACCAAATTAGCTCCTTCTCCGGAGCAAGGTCTAACCAGCACAACTGGTACTAATCGTGACGTAAGTAGACATTGATAATGATAATTAACCACCACAGAATGTGGCAGGAAACGTTAAAGCACTTCCCTGATGGCAGCAGAGAAATTTTGAGTCGTGAGAGATCCGAAGTCCATACACAAGATCTTCTGGATCTTGGAATATCTGCCTTTCACTTAAAATATATTTATGTATTCTGTTATAAGGGAGAAAACAAACTTTGCAGTGTCTTCATGCTCAGTTATGTGGTACCTGTCCATAGTATTTATCTTCACAGGTAAGCACAAATTCATTATTTTAATCAAGCTATTAAGCATTTTAATTTACTTTTTGAATATAATATGCACTCATTCGTTTGGCAGTATATGGAACCCATGGTTGTGTGATAACCAGCCCAGACCAGAAGGCTAATGCTGGGACAGATGTCCATTTGTCGTGTAATTTCTGGCAATGTCCTGGACCTGTGGACGTCATGTCTCTTAGTGTAGAGTGGGAATTAAGCAAGGTAGGCTTATTTTTTTTAGGAATACAGACACACACAAATATACATTACTTTTTATACAAGCATGTGTTATTATTATTATTATTATGATTAAACGTCTGTTACTTTTTGTATTTTTTAAACACAGAATATCTCCTCTGAGCCAAAAATAATCCTCTACTACATCAGAAATCGAACTGTACCACTTCCTGGTGTGTTTTTTCAGGGAGATGTCGAATTAGGGAGTTTTGATATACATCTCCCATCTGTGACCCATGAGAACAATGGAACTTATGTAGATTACGTATGAATGGCAATTTTCACAAGAACCAAACGTGTCTTATTGTGCAATCAGGTAGAAAACCCTTCTCTTTTTTTCCCACAGTTTATTTATTGCTTATTTGTCAGTCATTACTCATTGTGGGTCAGTTGTTCATGCAACAAAAAGTTACTGGACAAAGGGATAATATTATTTAGCCATTAAATTGACTCATTACATTAATCCCAAGTGACAGTAAAGACATTTATAATGTTACAAAATATTTTAAGTGTCATCAGTTTTTTTTCTGATGAGTGAAATTCATCTTCAATTTCAATGCAATTATTGTTGATCAAACCAGTGCTGTTGCTGGTCAAACTGGAGCCTTATGCAGAATTGTCTGAGCTTTCTTCATTTTTGGAGAAAATGGAAAGACCTGTTAGTGTTTAAGTGGTTAATGTTTAGTTATGCTGGACATTTAAAAGAGTAAAAGGGATAGTTCACCCAAAAATTTAAATTGTTACTCACCCTCATGTAATTTCAAACCCGTAAGACCTTCGTTCATCTTCAGACACAGAACAGCATACGCTGTTTACGTCCAGTGAATATTTTCCAAAATAACACCAGGGTGATACGGAGGAGACAAATTGTTGAATAAAGTCGTTTTTTGTTTCTTTTGCGCACAAAAAGTATTCTCGTAGCTTCGTATAACTGCGTATGAACCACTGATGTCACATGGATTATTTTACAGATCTCCTTGATACGTTTCTGGACTTGGGAACATTTCAGTTGCGTTGCTGTCTATGCAGGGTCAGACAGCTCTCAGATTCCATCAGAAATATCTTAATTTGTGTTGCGAAGATGAACGAAGGACTTACAGGTTTGAAACGACATGAGGTGAGTAATTAATGACAGAATTTGCATTTTTGGGTGAACTAACCCTTTAAGCAACTGTATGTGTGCATGTTCTGTGATCGTATGGGGACAGGACTGATGACCATACATAGACTGTGTAAATGATGTGCCTGCCCTAAAATGAATTTATTTAATTTATTTTAATGAAAATGAATAACATGTATAGTATTTGTTCACATGCTAAATGTACAATTTGCAGCATGCAGATTTAATTAAGTATAAATAAATACATAAATAGTTGTGTTTGCTTTAGCTCCTTTTAATTAATTAAACAGCAAACTGCTAAAATATATTTATATGTGACACTAAAGAGTTGTGTAATGACGGCTGAAAATTCAGTTATTGAATGCTCTTTGTATTGAAATGTTGTGTTCAGTAGCTTGAACTGAATAAATGCCAGACTAAATGAAAAACCAAATTTAAAATTCACCTTCCATAGCATATCCAGCATACAGTAAACACCTGTCAAAGTGTATAAAATACTAATATTTTGAAGGTTTCTTTGTGATTAGATCAGTGCCGCTCCTAGACTTCTGGGGGTCTTACGCAAAACTGTGTTGGGGGTGGGGTGGTGGAGTGAGGAATGAGTGGTTATGAACGAATCAATGAAACGCATTTTTCTGTTTCACTCCGTCTCGAATCGTGCTCGCGGAATGCGCTTGAGAAACAGTGTCTCTTCCATGGCTCGGTACGCTTTCAACTGTTTTTTTTAGTCTCGAGCAAGACTGTACGATTCACATTACATGATTTGACTTCATGTTTTCATCTGGCCAAATTCAAAAACAAAACTAAAATTAAATCATCTTTGAGAGCAAGCTACACAGCAGCTTGCGTATTTTGCGTATAGGGAGGATCGGCTCTGGATTAAATTGTATAAGAGCTCCAAACTCAGTTCCCTTTCAAGGGAACTTCGAACTGCATCCTCTTGGGGTCGCTATGGGGAATGCCTCGTCGTGACCCGTGTCTGAAGCATACATTGAAAAAACACCAACAACACGTTGGCAGGCGACAGCCCATGACGTCACTACCGGTGCGACTATAGTATAAATAGGCGCCGGAAGAACATGTCATTCTCTTCTTCATCTTCACTGACCTTTTTGTTTGAAGCATGCATTTCCGTGGTAAGAGCAATCTATATTCCTATCGTTATGGCGAGCACTAGCAAAGCGTTTAGAGGGTGTGTGCATCCGCGTCATCGTTATTTGACACCTGATGACACACACAATCTCTGTGTTGTTTGTTTGGGCAAAGAGCACGCATGCGATGTCCTTGAGGGGGCAATCCGCGTTCATTGCAAGCGTATTTTAATGAAAAGCTCCGCTCTCGTTTGTCTCTCTTTTTGAGGAAAGGGGGCAGTCATCTGCTTCCCGCGGCTCAGGACCCACCACTGCTGAGGCACGGAGGAGGATGGGCTCGTGGGGATCGCATGTGGATCTGGCTGATGAGTTTAAAAAGGGGTTTTCCCTCTCGCGCTCGTCGGCTGTGGACGAGAGTAAGCTGCTGGAGGATGATGTTATTTCTTTCATTTGATTCGGGGGCCAGTGCTCTGCTGTGTTCGGCCCAGTAAGAGCAGGAGATGTCTGAGGACAGCGAAGAAGCTGAGGCTGAGCCTTCCCAATCCTCCTGCTCTGCGTATGGTGAGTTTTGAGCGTTATCTTTCTTACGCATTCATCGATTCCAACATACGAGCTATGCCAACATCGAGGCGATGTGCGGAAACGACTATGAGAGGATGCCCCTGTAAAAAAGACAACTTTCTATGGGTGAGACGTCCTCTCTTAAAACTCCCTCCTTGCCGTCTCGCTTAGATGACAGGGCATACGCAGCAGCAGGTCAGGCTGTTGCTTTGTTGCGCATGATGCGGTGCTCCAGGCATATTAGGCTGACCTGCTGGAAGTCCTGGATAAAGGCCTGATGAGGTAGCTGAGATACGCTGCACCACAGATCTCACTCTCTGTGCTACTAAGCATGGCAGCTATAGTAGGTATTGAGAGACATCTGTGGGTGAACTTGGCAGATATCAGGATGGAAGAGAGGGGCTTTCTTCTCGATGCGCCGGTTTCGCCTTCCGAATATTTTTGGTTACCTCCATTGAGACGGTGGTCCAGAAGTTCAGGGAGGCAAAGGCGCGCTCAGCGGCCTTCAGTCCTTCATTTCACGATGGTCCAGGTCTAAGCCCAAACAGCATAGGGGTCCTGGTCCGTCTCGGTCTGAGGATCAGAGACGGCTACAGAAGGCTAGTGTCACGGCTCGCGCTCCTGCGGGTAGGGGTAGAAGGAATCGCGGGTCAAAGGGAGGTAGGCAAGATCTAGGGATGTGATCCAGACAAGGCATCAGTGCTTTTGTCCGGATCAGAGTGATACTTGAGTATCTACTCGTTTCCCTCGGGGCTCTTACATCTGCCCTTAGCTCCTAATTCCCCTATAACCACCAGCTCTCCACCTGACCGAGGTTAGGGAGGAATTTTCCTGCATTTCTGTCTCCTATGCTGGACCTATATGTTTGGTTGAATACATATATACAGTGGGTACGGAAAGTATTCAGACCCCCTTAAATTTTTCACTCTTTGTTATATTGCAGCCATTTGCTAAAATCATTTAAGTTAATTTTTTTTCCTCATTAATGTACACACAGCACCCCATATTGACAGAAAAACTTTAAGGGGGTCTGAATACTTTCCGTACCCACTGTATATGTATTTAAGGTGCTGGTGGCTATGTGTGTATAATCCTTCTGTGAGATTTCTTAGCAGCGTTTTCCGGGACCTGTGTGTTTCTGTCCTTTCTAAGGTAGGTCCTCTGTGAGCACTCCTTTGCTGGATTCAGAAACCAGGTGCTCGACTTGCAGTGTTGCCTCACTCGTCGATATTGTGTCCAGCCGGTATGATAGC
>NW_015506084.1:275798-291803 GCF_001515645.1 Sinocyclocheilus grahami
CCCTTTTCTTCCCCTTCCTAATTCCCCTATAACCACCGGCACTCCACCTGACCGAGGTTAGGTAAGAACGTCCTGCATTGCAGTCTCCTATGCTGGACCTATGATGTTTTGACACTGCAAAAAATTCCTGGATGTCCGGGCTCCAGGATATTCCCTCTTGCTGAGGCATCGAGCGGGAAGTATAGGTGGCATTTGCGAGACCCTTCTTGTGTAATGCTGTCTCAGGCAGTGCTCCCCTTGCCTTAGAAGGTCTTATTTGAGCTTGCCTCTCCCGTTTGGCCCAGTACCTCCGGGTATCTCTAATCAGATGCCTGGAAATTTAAATCCATGCTATGGTAAATGCACACGCTAAGCTCTGTGCACTTTCTGAAACCCACATAGTGGTAGGTGTGGACGTTGAACACTTTGCGCACTTTCTAAAATCCACAGTAGTGGTAAGTGTGCACGCTGAGCACTTTGCGCACTTTCTAAAATCCACATAAGTGGTAAGTGTGCACGCTAGACTTTGCACACTTTCTGAAATCCTGTACGGTAAGGGTTACGCGTTATAGCTTCGTTCCCTTTCTCTGAGTTGGTTAGACCCCGGTACCTTGGGCTCCACTCAACCAGTGTGTCTCTATTTTTGACACACTTGGAAGTATTGCTCCCCTCACCATTGAGGGTTACTATGAGCATCCTATCGAGCGCCCGGGTTCTCTCCGTGGGCTGTTCTCGTGGTAGTATTAGCAGCGCTCCCCTTTACCAAAGGGTTGCCTATGAGCGCGCTATTCTTTCTGAGTTCGGAGTTCTCTTCTCACGTGAGAGTTGAGTTCTCTGTTTTCACAGAGCACCTGGAACCAGTAGCATCAGGTGAACTAGGCCCTTCCAAATCCGCCTCTCTGGTGCGCTGAGTTTTTGGTTAGCTTGCAGTACACTTACCTCTGATTCTAACGATCATACTGGGCAAGCCCCCTCTCTCGTTGAGAGCTGGGTCTGTGTTCCCTTTAGAACGGTATCCTAAAATCCATGTTCTGGTAAGTGTGCACGTGAAGGCTTTGTGCACATTTCTAAAATCCACATTGTGGTAAGTTTGCACGCTAGTTCTTTGCGTTCTTTTCTAAAATGGTGAGGGCTTTGCGCGGTTGCTTCGTGCCCTTCTTGAGCTGGTTTAAGCCCCGTTCACCTTGGGCACCACTCCACATCCTAGGATACCTACTTTAACAGGGTGTGGCCACTAGAGGTCTGTTGAGACAGTTCCTTTCAGAGCTTATGCAAGAGCAAGCGGTAGCCCTTGTGTGGCAGGTCAAGACTTAGTGTGATACTAGGTTCTTGGTCGTATCCCCTTAAAGGAATCCATTATGATTCCAAGCCTTGAGCTCTACCCCGGGCCCAGGAGTCTGGCCCTAACAGGTAAGTTGGGTATGTAGCCTAGGCCTTTGGCCGTAGGGGATAAAGTCACGGACAGCCGTCTGACGTCCCAGGGGCAACTCACCATGAAAATGGTAAAGTTGGTACTTAGTGTTCACCATGGTTCTGGCCCGCACTCCCCTCAGCATGGTGGTGTGGGTATACTATTCCCCATAGCGACTCCTAGAGGACGCAGTTCGAAGTTCCCTTGAAAGGGAACGACGAGGTGTTCCCCATAGCGACCCCTAGAGGACGCAGTGTCTCATTCCCTACTCAGGGAACCATGGTTACATGAGTAACCTGAGACGTTCTCCTCTT
Source organism: Sinocyclocheilus grahami (assembly GCF_001515645.1). NCBI lineage: Eukaryota > Metazoa > Chordata > Actinopteri > Cypriniformes > Cyprinidae > Sinocyclocheilus > Sinocyclocheilus grahami. Next base: position 277,503 of record NW_015506084.1, read on the forward strand.
TGTTTTCTTCAGCACTGACCAGGAGAAACAGCCCAGGTGTAAATTATCTGCAGAAACATCCTCCCTGGCGGCTGCCCCTGGCATCAGTGGCTGGGTTTGTGTTACTAATTGGTACAGTGTTTTTGGGGAGGAAAGCTTACAGATCAACCCAGAGAGAAAACAACTCAAAGTAAGTCATTGTCAGTTCACAGAGAGAAATAGCAGCTTGTAAGGCATTTTTTTCTGGCTTCATGTTGTGCTTTATTTCCTACTAGGCAAAATATGGAAGAGGTTAAAACCGGCACTGACACTGAAGACAAGGGAATGGCATACAAGGTAACACATCTATGCAACTTTCTTCTCCATGTCTGCTCTCATTTCCTCTCTTTGCTTTCTGTAGTGGTAAAGTCAATTATTAAAGCTAATTGTCTTTGATTTACGTTTATTCTGTTTAAATTAAGAAAACAGTGGTTGAGGTTTGATTCTTAAATGTATAAATGGGTTGTTGCCTGGGTCTTGAAGATGACTTGCGTCGTGTCTCAGATGGGATTCTGCATGCCTGACCTTGCAGACGTTAACAGTCCTCCCAGCAGTCCAGATAGCATCTATGTTACCATGGTAAGATGTTACCAATAGCAAAATAATAATAATAAACAAAATAATGTGAATATTTGAGTAAATGTTCTGTTAGTGTTAAGTGAGAGTAGATTTTGCATGAGTTTAAACTTCCCTTGTGAAAAAAGAAGTGTGCATAATTGTATTGATGCTTGTTGTGCACTTTAAATCTTAAAACTATATTTTTAGAAACCTGTTTTGCAAATAATAACATTTTAATGGACTAAAAGTCCACTTAAGTGTACTCAATGAAAGACACTTTCATGACTATGTTTCTTAACACACTTCAGTAAATTTTTTTAAAAAAGTGATCATTTTCAGATTAAACATTTAAGTTTGAAGTACATTTTAAATCGTTGTAATAACTATTGTCATGCTTTAAATACGTACACTTATTTTGATGTGCAGACTAGCATGTAAAGTATGCAAAGTTATAATTTGAATATCCAATATTACAAAGTTAGTATGAAAGATACTAAATTGCAGCTTCACCATTACAAATGTGCAAAAACAAACATATTTAAAAAGAGGTGGCATACACGTTTCAACATAAATGTAATTGCAGCTTCACCATTACAAATGTGCAAAAACAAACATATTTAAAAAGAGGTGGCATACACGTTTCAACATAAATTACATTTAAGTATTTAATGCGATATACATTTAATGGACAGCAGAATTATGAAATTACATAAAGATGTAAAGTTCTAAAACTCTCTTTAAACCATCTATATTTATACAAATATTAATGCACCATTGCATTAAATATATTTTTCATAGACTAAGCATATATGCAAATTTCAGTTGATTTAATATCACAAAATAAGGACACGTCATACTATAAAATGTCATGTGGACATTAATTATACACCTTAATTCTATTCTTAATGAATTACATCTTCATTATTGTAAGTGAAATATGTATATGCATACATCCCTTCTTGTGTACACTGATTATTAACCATGTATCACAGTAAAAATTGTTCACAAGATATCAACTGGCTTTTGTTTGTTTGTGTTTGTGTGTATTCTTAATTGCTGGAAGCAGCATAGTTTCCCATTCGCACCAGACACTCCTGTCACAGCTGGATGCAACAGATGTCTTCCCTCTGATTGGCAGCCGAAGGATGAGGAAACCGTATATGTCCGCTGCCACCAAGATTTATCAATCGGATCATGCCGCTTAAAAGATGAGACACAGAATAACTGATTATTTAAATTAGTGAGAGTAATTGTCAGATATGCATTTTATAGTCCCCAAACAGACTGTTTTGTGAACTCTTTTTCAATACTCACCAGCTTACTATACATTATCCCTCATAATAAATCTGTGTCCTTTCCTCATGCACCTCTTTCATCTTTCCTCATGCACCTCTTTCATCATCTACCAGATGTCAACAGTGGTCAATATAGTTTAGTTACAGCACTTCATTGTGAGCTTCAGCCCCCGACTTTTTCTCTATCTTCTCATCAGCATGAAATTGCCACTTCTTCTAACTGTCTCTGAAGAGGCAAACAAAATTTAACTGCAGTGGAGAAGTGGTTCTAAGCATTACACACTTATGTATTCATGCCAACTGTCCTTTGAGATTTGAGGAACCACAGACCATGAGTTTTATGAATCATAATACAACTAGTGGCTAACCATTATTGGCATCAAGGCACACCCTCAATGAATGTGCTCTCGTTTCACTAATCAGATAAATACACTGCCTACTGTATATGCCCATGTGTATCTTTAATAATCATAGTATTTTTCGGCACCATTCTCTTCCCTTATGTGTATTTCCACCTCCTGCTCATCTCTAATGCACTTTGATCTCCATTAGTGAGGAGATGAGGAGAGGTGGTCCTACTGCAAGCTAGAGCCTCATTATTTGGTTTTGCGTCAACGGCCGTTTGGATTTTCTTAGGCTGATTTCTGATTTTTCTCAATTGATGAGAGACATGTAATATAAAGATGCATTCAGATTTTTTTTTACTCATGTAAAATTGATACATATCATATTTTATTTGCTGCTAGTATAGTGTTTTCTAACATGGTTCAATTGAACCCTCAAGTAGGATAAATAATAAGCCACAACCATACTATCAACCAGTTTTCCTACTACACAGACACTGCCAGCCATATTATAGCACAAAATAAAACATTTTACGTGTTTTTTTTGTATAATTGAAACGAAGAAATAGATCTCAAAAGCTTTGCTGGTCTTATTTTCCTCTACGTTTATTGTCATCGACCAAAATGCCTATTTTATTGCATTTTGGGAAAACGCAGTGGGCGTCCGCTTTGAAATTATCCTGTGTTGCATTGATGGTGTTTCTGGGTAAGTAAATAAGCTTGTAATATGGAAAAAATAAAAATAAAGCTCACCATTAAAATGACCATTCGACGCTTTAATTAATTTAAATGTACCAGTCAAACGTGTTAATCTAGCCATGCCTGTGCGTTAAAGGATGCTATCGTCGCCTTGGAATTATAAGCTTCTATCTGACATTTTTGTCAAACTTGAGTTATACACATGTGATGTTTCTTTTGTAATCTGTGTACATTTTGGGACTTTTTTTTTTAGAAAACAAAAAAGGGTCCTATCTACAGAAGTCTATGGAAAGCGAAAACTTTGAAGCTCAATATCTCAAAACTGCTCCGAATGCAGATAACGCCTTATAATTCCAAGGCGGTGAAGTCTAGTTAAAATAATTAACGAACAGTCATAACCAATATGCATGTTTTGGTTATTTTGCAAATAGGTTTTATTGCTACAGCTGTGGCTTCACAAGACCATTTCTGTTAAAGGTTGCATGAGAATTATGTATTTCTACAGAAGGCAGATTACCTACTTTATTGTGTATAATCCATGTGGTATAGTTTACAAATTATAATTAATTCATATTTTCTTAGCAAACTACTGTTAATTGTAGGCTTAACATAAAAGAAACACACCAGAAGAGTGTCACACAGCTGAATTTGGAAGCTTAATTCAAGTTCAGGTGCAAACAATGCAGTTTTTCTAAAAAAACAGTAGAGGGCGTAAAACCCAGTGTTTCGGTGACAGTAGGGGAACGTGACCTGCAATTACAATTAAACCCCAGTTTCACTTATCTGTCTACCTCCAAAAATCATCATACTTCTAATCTTAAATGATTTAATACATTTAGATGATATGGCCATATGTAAAAATCTAAACGTTATTAGACATGTTCTATACATAGATGACAAATCTTCTTAAAAATGCACAGTTAATATCTTCACATGCTCACATTTGATGTAGATTAATTAATTGATATTTTTATTTAAAATAAATGCCACTTTAGTTATTATTATTATTTTTTAACTATTGCAATAGCATTCAGAAATGTGGCTTAAGTGTTCAAATATGTTAAGAATTTTAATGCAAGTTTTTATCTCAAGAGAACTTGGCCTTAGTAACTTCCCTGGGTAAAATGATTTGCATATCGATACCACATTGAGGTATATAGATAAATACTATGGATTTTAGCCATATTTTTTGTGGCATCCTATTCTCCAGGAGATTGAACTTAAAGTCCCCATGAAATCAAAATAAAGTTTTTGGGGTGTTAGTATCAATATGTTAGTCTTAAGGTTATCTATAAGGCAGTGTGTTCCAAAACAGTGAAAAAATTCGCATTTAGAAGATATAAGCGTTCAAAGCTTGCAGTTCGTCACTTCCGCCAAAAGGGCTCAACAATTTTTTTTTTTGACGTCACATCTTCAGCTTCTCATCAAACTTTCTGTCCAATCAAGTGCTCTCTAGAATCCGAAGCGCCCGCCCCCTACACTATAAATTAGACGCTGAAGCCGTGGCTGAAATCGGTCACTTGTCCACAGAATTAGTATTTTCTGTACAGTGAATGGCACGTAGTGCACTATATAGGGGACAGGGAACGATTCAAACAGTATAAATATGCTTTCCATTGAGGAAAAAAATAAGTCTGGTTTTGCGCTGTGTCACGCTAACCACCGCACCGCACACACACTCTATAGCACACTCTATAGACACGATAGCACGGAGTGGATCACATGCGCGAGTCGGCACAGACCACAAAATGTATCGGCGCTATTTGAATTCTACACAGAATGCTATATTTTATAGCAATATGGATGAGATTGTGGCTGGCATACCCTGTCAAATGCGGCTTTACGGAGCTCAACGGCTCTGAACGGCTCTAGCCCAAGCTGTGATATAAACGAACGCTATTGACTATTTTAAAAAGGGGCGGGGCTGCTTGATATGCCCCACCCTATCTTCCTGTTTCAGTTAATATGACAAGAACAGAATTAAATTATACATCTAAAAAAAAAATAATAATAAAAAAAGACCCTTATGACTGTTTTTTTGGTCCAGGGTTCACATATGCAAATGATTTATTTTTCTTCTCACCAATGTTCAGATATTGAAATTGAATAAAACAGCAACTCGTTTTCCGGTTTGGTCAGGTGACATTGAAACGAACATTGACCATTGAAAGAAACATTTTCTTTAAAGCTGCTTTGAAACTATATGCATTGTTATAAGCAGTATACAAATAAACTTGACTTGAAATGAAATCTATGCGATAAACAAGTTAGGTCAAAAATAATCTAAAAGTAATCAAAAAGACGTTAGATCAAATGTAATCTAAATGTAACGTCTCGGTTACGTATGTAACCCTTGTTCCCTGAAGGAGGGAACGGAGATGTCACGTCGGTGACCGACGAATTGGGATCCAATCCACCGCGAGTGTAAACTAAACGAGCCAATGCACATTGGCATGCGATGATTGCATCCAGCTGCCGCTGATCACAGCGTGAGCATAAAAAGGCAGCCAGTGCAACGCATACCAGATTTTCGCTGAGGAGCCGAGCCGGTGACCCGGCCACTCAGCGGTGGTACAGCAGCCGTGGCGACGGGATGTGACGTCTCCGTTCCCTCCTTCAGGGAACGAGGGTTATATACGCAACCGAGGCGTTCCCTTTCAGTCGGTCACTCCGAGTCACATCGGTGACTGACGAATTGGGATCCCTACCAAAGCGCCATGGATGCTGCCCCAGCCAGTGTCCCCATCCCCATCTTTGTGGTGTAGGCCGGGGCTTGCAACAAGAAAACCAGTCACTGTTGTCATAGCACTATCCACTCAGTGAGATTGGATAACACTGGGAAAACGTACCCGTTCCACTTGGAACAGGAACGTTGCGGAAGCCCCATCCTTCCCAAAGGAGGTTTCGGAAGCACTTACACATATGACATCCGTTTAGGTGCATATGGAAGATTAGAGGGGATTGTAACCCTCATGGAAATGGCAGAAGTCTGCCGGGGAAACACGGGTTCTGAGGCTATACCATGGACTTTACACATATGGGAACCAATCAGGCCTCTATATATGGAACCGAGCCCTCTACCGGTTCTTACGGATTCAGGGAGTGAGGGCCTGGTGCCGGACGTTCCGCCACGTCTGGCTGCCGACGGGACGGAGGAGCTCGACAGTGTCTACAGTACGGACACTCTGGAGAAGTTTTAGCAAGCCGACACTAAACCGGGTCCTCTCAGCACCTCTACCTGTTTGAGGTGAGAACACAGGAGGATGCACACGAAGGCTATAGAATCTAGCGAACGTGTTGGGGGTCGCCCAGCCCGCAGCTCTAAAAATATCTGTCAGCGAGGCGCCTCGAGTCAGCGCCCAGGAGGATGCAACACTCCTAGTAGAGTGAGCTCGCAACCTGAGCGGGCAGGGCACACCCTGAGACGGCATTCGGTCTCCATAACAGACAAAGAGCTGGTCTGAGGTCCTAAAGCTTTGTGTCCAGTCTACGTAGCATCTCAAGTCTTGGACGGGACAAGAGCAAAGCTAGGGCTGGGTCTACCTCCTCTGGGGACAGCACTTGCAGGCTCAACACCTGATCCCTGAAGGGAGAAGTGGGAACCTTGGGCACATAGCCGGGGCCTCAGGATTACCTGGGAGTCAGCCAGCACAAACTCTAGGCACGAATCGTCAACCAAAAATGCGTGCAGGTCCCCTACCCTCTTGATGGAGGCCAGTGCAAGCAGGAGCAGACTTTTCATTGAAAGAAACTTTAGCTCGACTGACTGCAAAGGCTCAAATGCATCAGAGACACTAGAGCACTAGAGACAGTTCCCAAGAGGGTATAGAGGAGGGTTGAGGAGGATTTAACCTTCTCGCCCCCTTAAGGAACCTGATGACCAGATCATGCTTTCCTATCGACTTCCCTTCCACGGGGTCATGGTTAGCAGCAATCACAGCGACATTGACTTTAAGGGTGGAGGCAGAGAGCCTTCGCTCCATCCCTTGCTGCAAAAAGGAAAGCACAACCCCGATCGGGCATCTCCGGGGGTCTTCCCGACAAGAAGAACACCACTCGATGAACAGGTTCCACTTAAAGGCGTAAGCGTGTCTCGTAGACGGTGCTCTCGCCGAAGGGATGGTGTCAACTACCTCTTGGGGTAGGTCAACTAGGACCTCCGCATCCTGTCCAGGGACCTGACATGAAGTTTCTAGAGGTCTAGATGCGGGTGCCACAGGGTGCCCCGTCTCTGAGTCAGTAGATTCTTCCTCAGAGGAATCTGCCAGGGAGGGGCTGTCCCGAGGATCATTAGTTCGGGGAACCAGGTCTGAGTGGGCCAATACAGCGCCACAAGCAGGACCTGCTCCTCGTCCTCCCTGACCTTGCACAGCGTCTGTGCGAGAAGGCTCACTGGGGGAAATGCATACTTGTGCAGGCCCCGCAGCCACCTGTGTGCTAGTGCGTCCATGCCGAGTGTTCCCTCGGTCAGGGAGTAGAACAACTGGCAATGAGAGGTTTCTGGAGAGGCAAACAGGTCTACATGAGCGGCTCCGAAACGACTCCAAAACAGCTGTACCATCTGGGGATGGAGTCTCCATTCTCCCAGGAGTGTAGCTCGTGACAGCTCATTGGCCGTACAGTTGAGCAGACCCGGCATGTGAATGAACCTTCTGACTCCAAAGGAGCAGGTGGCGGGCGAGTTGCGACATGCAACGGGAGCACAGACCACCTTTTCGGTTGATGTATGCAACGGTCGCCGTGTTGTCCGTTCGGGCCGTTCAGACCAAGCACGTGCTTGCCTCATAAGCACCCTTTGAGACGATTCAATTGATATGCCAGTGCAGTTGGGGGCCCGTCCATACCCACGAAACTGCGTGCCCGTTGTACATGGCCCCCCAGCTGGTGGTGGAGGTATCCGTGTAAACCACAGCATGCCTGGAGACCTGTTCTAGGGGCACTCCTACCCGAAGGAACGTAAGGTCTGATCACGGGGTGAAGATTTGGTGACAGGCCAGTGTAACTTGGACCCGGTGAGTGCTGCGCTTCCACGCCCACCCCGGGACTCGGCCATGAAACCAGTGCTGGAGCGGTCTTATATGAAGCAGCCCCAGCGGCATAACTGCCACTGCAGCTGCCATATGCCCCAGAAGCCTCTGAAATAGTTTCAGTGGGCCCGCTGTCCTGCCCTTGAACGAATTCAAGCAGTTCAGCACCGACTGCGCACTTTCCTCTGTGAGGCATGCTGTCTGTTCGACCGAATCCAACTCCATACCTAGAAAAGAGATCCTGTGCATCGGGGAGAGTTTGCTCTTTTCCCAGTTGACAGGGCGACAGGGACAGCCTGGAGGGCAGGACCTCGTACTGATATGCTCGTCCTTCGAGCGCGAACCGCAGAAATGGTCTGCGGCGCAGAAGGATCGACACATGAAAGTATGCATCCTTCAGGTCGATTGCTACAAGCCAATCTCGGGAACGGATGCACCCGAAGATGTGTTTCTGCGTCAACATCTTGAACGGTAACCGGCGAAGGGTCCGGTTCAAAACACGCAGATCCAAGATTGGTTGTAACCCACCGCCTTTCTCGGGTACAATGAAGTAAGGGCTGTAAAACCCTGTATTCATATCGGCTGGAGAGACCGGCTCTATCACATCCTTCGTCAGTATGACTGTGATCTCCGCACGCAAAACAGGAGCATCGGCCGCCTTCACTGACGTGAAGCGGATGCCACTGAACTTGGGGAGATGCCAGGCGAACGGAATTGCATAGCCGAGGCTGATGGTCCGCAGAAGCCAACGAGACGGGTTGAGTAGCGCTAGCCAGGCGTCCAGATACCGTGCAAGCAGGACCAGCAGAACCACCGCCGTACCCACAGTGGGGCAGCATGGTGGAACGCAGGGACCCAACTCGGGTGGCTTGTGAGCGGACCCAAGAGGGGTCCGAGTGTGCAGTGCAATGCTTACCTGGTTCCACAGTTTGGCAGAGGGTGCGTGAGTAGGGCCTTTGTTGACGCTCTCGAACTGCCCGCTGTTGCCTGCTGGTGATGGAGGAGGATGAGTGTGGTCCAGTGCTGGTTCATCCGCGACTCTCCGTGCCCTCCTGGGGCCCAGGAACAGAGAAAACCGCTCTCTTGTTGAGATTTTCCAGATTCTTCATCCGGCCCTCCTCCGGGGGAGGGAGAGGTGCCTTCATCATCCCCCAAAGAGCAGCTTCCTCCTCCTCTGGGTCACACGTCCCGCGGCTTCTTGCTCTTTCGCTCACCGCCAGGTTTGACGGGGGCCTGGACGGGTGGGGTGGCCTGCCTTTGCCTAGCTCCACGGCACTGCTTGCTGGAGGCTGCTGCGGATGCGGCGTGGGAGCAGGGGCGGATGCAGGGGGCTGGCCTCGGCAACGAGCAGGCTGGGGCGTTGCGGCCGGCGAATGGGTGAAGGCAGCAGCTGCCCGCCGGTGCAGGGTGTGACGACCCACCTCAGTTTGCTTCTGTGCAGCCAAGAGCTGCTGGGCCAAGCTCTCGACCGCGTCGCAAAGAGGCCAGTCTGGGACACAGGAGCATTAAGGAACCGAACTTTGTCGGCGTCCCTCATATCAACCAGATACAACCAGAGATGGCGCTCCTGGACCACAAGTGTGGACATCGCACGACCCCGAGAACTCCCGGTGACCTTCGCAACCGCAGCCGGCCACTCCACCGGGTGTGCCCTTGTATAGCCCCTAGCTGCACCACCGTTGAGGGTGGTGAGGGAGGACGAACCAGCATGTCAGTTTCCGGTTGTAAAAGGTGCCGTCCATGACCTGGTGAGCTCCTCATGCACCTCCGGGAAGAAAGACACCGAAGCGGGGCGCTGAGAACCAGCGCGAGCCACCCCGAAAAAACAGTCATCCAACCTCAAGGGCCCGGAACACGGTGGAGGTTTCCACTCGAGCCCTACCCTCTCGGCGGCCCGGGAAATCATAGCTGACATCTCTGGATCCGATTCAGGCCTTGCCACCATCCCAGAGGGCGGCAGCGCAGCCGAATCTTCCTCTCCAGAGAGCTCTCCCTTCGATGCAGTGATTGACATCCGGTCGTCGGGAGGAGAACCGAAGGATACCGTTTCCTTTGGCGGCTCAACTGGTTGCGAAGCGCTAGAGGAGCGATGGTCCCCTGAGTGTTGGTTCCCTGAGGGGTTTGCCACTACTGTAACCCTCAGACCGCCCGTGCTACTGCCCGAAGTAGTCCACGCCTGGCTGCCGCCAGGACAAACACTAGATCATGGCAGAGGCAACGGAGCTCTGCCCCCCCTGGAGGAAACGGAGCCTGGCTCGCAGCTCCAAGATGGTCATCTTCCCACAATGGGAACATGACTCATCCGCGAACGCCACCTCAGCATGTTTAATGCCCAGACATGTGAGGCCGCAATCATGACCATCAGCCGGTGCCAGGTAACGACCACATCCAGAAACGCACGGGTGAAACGGCATCTTTAATAAGACAATCCGTAGTCTTTACAAAGACGCACCTGCTTATTGTACTCTTTTAGAGAAATTGGTTTTTTTAGGGAAATACTCTTTTACGTACTGAGACGCACAGGGGAAACGGCCGTTTGCAGCACGACAGGGGGTAGTGCAGTCTGAAGTGCGCAACCCACTTGACACAGGAACGACCACCGCTGAAGCGCCGTCTGCCAACACAAAAAGCTCCCAAGAACTCGCTAGACTCGTCACACACAAAGCAGTCTGGTAGGAGCAGAACGATGTTGTCGCTCGGCTCCGAAGCAAAAAGCTGGTATGCGTTGCACCGGCTGCCTTTTTATGCTCATGCTGTGATCAGCAGCAGCTGGATGCAATCATCACATGCCAATGTGCATAGGCTCGTTTAGTTTATACTCAAAGTGGATGGGTCTCTCAAAGCGAGATCCCAATTCATCGGTCACTGACGTGACTCGGAGTGACCGACTGAAAGGGAACCAAAAAGAAGTTAGATCAAAAGAAATCTAAAAGTAATCAGATTAAATGTGTAATCTAATATATTACTGACCATTTCCGTTAGGTATTTTTGAAACAGGAAAGAATTACAATTTGTAAGTAATCTACCCAGCACTGTATGTACTGTATGTATGTATTTGTGTGTGTGTATGTGTGTCTGTATTATGTTTTGCATGCATATTCAGCTCCACAATGTATCTTGTCCACATTTCTCCTTTTAAAATAACCTTGAGAGCAGAAAAAAGAGGACACAGACAGCGCAGGGAGGGTGTAGGGATGGGGTTTGTCAGGGACTGTTGTGTGAGAGAGAGCTACACTGCAGTATTTTTTGCCTACAGCTCTCTGAACTGGTGAATATTTGTATATAACCATCAAATAGGTAACCCAAGAGTGGGCTAGAGATGTCATTGTTAGTCAGACCCCTTATATAAACCCAAACATTCACAAACAAGAGTGTACAGATACTCAAGATTCATTGTAGCTTTCAAACTACAACAATATGGCTATTATTTCCTGATTCTTTTGAAAGAAATGTATGGATGCGGTGATTAAATGTGCATGGTGTACGTGAAGGAGTTTTAAAGCGTCTCTGCTGTGGTACAGACCACAGAGAGAAACGGACTAAATATGCATGAAGGTAAAAGGGTGGGTGGAGACGACATTGACGTAGTGCCACTATTGAGTAACACGCCTGGCAGAGTGCTGACTCTGCATGTGTGTGTGTGTATTTCAGCCCACACTGAGAGCCTATGTAGGATACAGTGACATGATGCAGTACTGCATCATTTGTAGCACAAAAAAATGCTATGATTATAATATATTGTTGTATATCTGTATAGTTCAAATGTTGCCTTGTTAGCACTCTGGAATTAGCGCACTATAAATCATAATAAACCTATTCACATATGCATGAGGTTCGTGTGTGTATGCGTCTTTTCTCTGAACACAGCTGCTGTAGTTCTCGCTCTCTATCCATGAGGACACCTGCTTTTTTCTAAAGGGAGGGGGATGGACTAAACTGCAGCACTTTGAGGGGGTGGGGATGGGATGGGATGGGATGGGAGGGTGTGACGAAGTTGCTGCTCCTACTGCAGAGAGCCGGGCCGATAAAGCATAACTGCTGCAGCAGTGGGAACTTGTCCAGAAACACAAAACTCCTGACTGCAGAGGGATGAAATGGTGCAGAGGTGGAGGAAATAAACCTTTAGACAATAGGATAAAAAATGTTTTGGCAATCATAGTGATATAGTAGTAGCATAGATCATAGTAATAGAAATGCAACTTATAGTGCATGCTTAATACAGATACAGATTAAGAAGAAATTTATTTACATTGAACTTGGCAACACTGGAAAAATATGGTTTATATAAGGCATTGTAAACACATTGCTTAAAGTAGAATGACATTAATGTTGTAATACATATTCAAATATTTAAAATGTATTGGGATTTAAAAGTCTGAGACTTTGATACCAAATGTGTAATGTTTAAGTGAAAGCATAAATTTCAGATTTTTGGTCTGTAATAATTAAAACAACTATGAAAAAAAAACATTTAATACATTTTGTATTTATTTGTTTTATTTATATAAAAATTTTATATTGCACCACTGTTTAAAAGTTTAGGGTCAATCAGAAGTCAATCAAAGGGTATATCGGAAATTAATACTTTATTCAGCAAGGATGCATTAAATTGATCAAAAGTGACAAAGACTTTTCTGTGACTTTCTATGATCTTTCTATTCAAATAATAATAAAAATGTATCACAGTTTACACAATAAAAAGCAGCCTAACTATTTTCAAAACTGGTAGTAATAATAATAATAATAATACTTAAGCACTAAATTTGCTAATTAAAATTATTTCTGAAGTATCAAGTAACATTTGAGTACTGATGTTGAAAATTCATATTTTCAATCACTGCAATACATTACATAACAAAAATATCCAAATAGTAAATAATTGTTTTACTGTATTTTTAATCAAATAAATGCTGTTTTTGATGAGCATAAGAGACTTCTTTCATAAATAACATCTTACCAACCCCCTACCAATTTGAACAAGGCTTATCCAATCCAAATTTGCAGTCATTCTAAATTAAAATGAACTTTTAAAAGGTGTTTGAATTACATAATTATATAACCATCATTATAAGTTATATAAGATAACTACTCAGACCACTTTGAAAGTTAAAAAAATAGCTTGTTTATCTTTTGAAAATTACATTTTAACTTACTTGAAAAGGCATTTCCATGCACACCGCATTTAAAACATGCGCTTTCCAGAAGTATCTCACCAATCAGATGTCATAGACGTGTACCGGTGCATCTCAATAAATTAGAATGTTGTGGAAAAGTTCATTTATTTCAGTAATTCAACTCAAATTGTGAAACTCGTGTATTAAATAAATTCAAAGCACACAGACTGAAGTAGTTTAAGTCTTTGATTATTTTAATTGTGATGATTTTGGCTCACATTTAACAAAAACCCACCAATTCACTATCTCAACAAATTAGAATACTTCATAAGACCAATAAAAAAACAGTTTTAGTGAATTGTTGGCCTTCTGGAAAGTATGTTCATTTACTGTACATGTACTCAATACTTGGTAGGGGCTCCTTTTGCTTTAATTACTGCCTCAATTCGGCGTGGCATGGAGGTGATCAGTTTGTGGCACTGCTGAGGTGGTATAGAAGCCCAGGTTTCTTTGACAGTGGCCTTCAGCTCATCTGCATTTTTTGGTCTATTGTTTCTCATTTTCCTCTTGACAATACCCCATAGATTCTCTATGGGGTTCAGGTCTGGTGAGTTTGCTGGCCAGTCAAGCACACCAACACCATGGTCATTTAACCAACTTTTGGTGCTTTTGGCAGTGTGGGCAGGTGCCAAATCCTGCTGGAAAATGAAATCAGCATCTGCAAAAAGCTGGTCAGCAGAAGGAAGCATGAAGTGCTCCAAAATGTCTTGGTAAACGGGTGCAGTGATGTTGGTTTTCAAAAAACACAATGGACCAACACCAGCAGATGACATTGCACCCCAAATCATCACAGACTGTGGAAACTTAACACTGGACTTCAAGCAACTTGGGCTATGAGCTTCTCCACCCTTCCTCCAGAATCTAGCACCTTGGTTTCCAAATGAAATACAAAACTTGCTCTCATCTGAAAAGAGGACTTTGGACCACTGGGCAACAGTCCAGTTCTTCTCCTTAGCCCAGGTAAGACGCCTCTGACACTGTCTGTGGTTCAGGAGTGGCTTAACAAGAGGAATACGACAACTGTAGCCAAATTCCTTGACACGTCGGTGTGTGGTGGCTCTTGATGCCTTGACCCCAGCCTCAGTCCATTCCTCGTGAAGTTCACTCAAATTCTTGAATCGATTCTACTTGACAATCCTCATAAGGCTGCGGTTCTCTCGGTTGGCTGTGCATCTTTTTCTTCCAC
>NW_015506084.1:293443-316735 GCF_001515645.1 Sinocyclocheilus grahami
TCCATGACCTGGTGAGCTCCTCATGCACCTCCGGGAAGAAAGACACCGAAGCGGGGCGCTGAGAACCAGCGCGAGCCACCCCGAAAAAACAGTCATCCAACCTCAAGGGCCCGGAACACGGTGGAGGTTTCCACTCGAGCCCTACCCTCTCGGCGGCCCGGGAAATCATAGCTGACATCTCTGGATCCGATTCAGGCCTTGCCACCATCCCAGAGGGCGGCAGCGCAGCCGAATCTTCCTCTCCAGAGAGCTCTCCCTTCGATGCAGTGATTGACATCCGGTCGTCGGGAGGAGAACCGAAGGATACCGTTTCCTTTGGCGGCTCAACTGGTTGCGAAGCGCTAGAGGAGCGATGGTCCCCTGAGTGTTGGTTCCCTGAGGGGTTTGCCACTACTGTAACCCTCAGACCGCCCGTGCTACTGCCCGAAGTAGTCCACGCCTGGCTGCCGCCAGGACAAACACTAGATCATGGCAGAGGCAACGGAGCTCTGCCCCCCCTGGAGGAAACGGAGCCTGGCTCGCAGCTCCAAGATGGTCATCTTCCCACAATGGGAACATGACTCATCCGCGAACGCCACCTCAGCATGTTTAATGCCCAGACATGTGAGGCCGCAATCATGACCATCAGCCGGTGCCAGGTAACGACCACATCCAGAAACGCACGGGTGAAACGGCATCTTTAATAAGACAATCCGTAGTCTTTACAAAGACGCACCTGCTTATTGTACTCTTTTAGAGAAATTGGTTTTTTTAGGGAAATACTCTTTTACGTACTGAGACGCACAGGGGAAACGGCCGTTTGCAGCACGACAGGGGGTAGTGCAGTCTGAAGTGCGCAACCCACTTGACACAGGAACGACCACCGCTGAAGCGCCGTCCTACCTGAGCAGCTTCAAAACGTCTCCAAATCAGCTGGACCGTCTGGGGATGGAGTCTCCATTCTCCCAGGAGTGTAGCTCGTGACAGCTCATTGGCCGTACAGTTGAGCAGACCCGGCATGTGAATGAACCTTCTGACTCCAAAGGAGCAGGTGGCGGGCGAGTTGCGACATGCAACGGGAGCACAGACCACCTTTTCGGTTGATGTATGCAACGGTCGCCGTGTTGTCCGTTCGGGCCGTTCAGACCAAGCACGTGCTTGCCTCATAAGCACCCTTTGAGACGATTCAATTGATATGCCAGTGCAGTTGGGGGCCCGTCCATACCCACGAAACTGCGTGCCCGTTGTACATGGCCCCCCAGCTGGTGGTGGAGGTATCCGTGTAAACCACAGCATGCCTGGAGACCTGTTCTAGGGGCACTCCTACCCGAAGGAACGTAAGGTCTGATCACGGGGTGAAGATTTGGTGACAGGCCAGTGTAACTTGGACCCGGTGAGTGCTGCGCTTCCACGCCCACCCCGGGACTCGGCCATGAAACCAGTGCTGGAGCGGTCTTATATGAAGCAGCCCCAGCGGCATAACTGCCACTGCAGCTGCCATATGCCCCAGAAGCCTCTGAAATAGTTTCAGTGGGCCCGCTGTCCTGCCCTTGAACGAATTCAAGCAGTTCAGCACCGACTGCGCACTTTCCTCTGTGAGGCATGCTGTCTGTTCGACCGAATCCAACTCCATACCTAGAAAAGAGATCCTGTGCATCGGGGAGAGTTTGCTCTTTTCCCAGTTGACAGGGCGACAGGGACAGCCTGGAGGGCAGGACCTCGTACTGATATGCTCGTCCTTCGAGCGCGAACCGCAGAAATGGTCTGCGGCGCAGAAGGATCGACACATGAAAGTATGCATCCTTCAGGTCGATTGCTACAAGCCAATCTCGGGAACGGATGCACCCGAAGATGTGTTTCTGCGTCAACATCTTGAACGGTAACCGGCGAAGGGTCCGGTTCAAAACACGCAGATCCAAGATTGGTTGTAACCCACCGCCTTTCTCGGGTACAATGAAGTAAGGGCTGTAAAACCCTGTATTCATATCGGCTGGAGAGACCGGCTCTATCACATCCTTCGTCAGTATGACTGTGATCTCCGCACGCAAAACAGGAGCATCGGCCGCCTTCACTGACGTGAAGCGGATGCCACTGAACTTGGGGAGATGCCAGGCGAACGGAATTGCATAGCCGAGGCTGATGGTCCGCAGAAGCCAACGAGACGGGTTGAGTAGCGCTAGCCAGGCGTCCAGATACCGTGCAAGCAGGACCAGCAGAACCACCGCCGTACCCACAGTGGGGCAGCATGGTGGAACGCAGGGACCCAACTCGGGTGGCTTGTGAGCGGACCCAAGAGGGGTCCGAGTGTGCAGTGCAATGCTTACCTGGTTCCACAGTTTGGCAGAGGGTGCGTGAGTAGGGCCTTTGTTGACGCTCTCGAACTGCCCGCTGTTGCCTGCTGGTGATGGAGGAGGATGAGTGTGGTCCAGTGCTGGTTCATCCGCGACTCTCCGTGCCCTCCTGGGGCCCAGGAACAGAGAAAACCGCTCTCTTGTTGAGATTTTCCAGATTCTTCATCCGGCCCTCCTCCGGGGGAGGGAGAGGTGCCTTCACCATCCCCCAAAGAGCAGCTTCCTCCTCCTCTGGGTCACACGTCCCGCGGCTTCTTGCTCTTTCGCTCACCGCCAGGTTTGACGGGGGCCTGGACGGGTGGGGTGGCCTGCCTTTGCCTAGCTCCACGGCACTGCTTGCTGGAGGCTGCTGCGGATGCGGCGTGGGAGCAGGGGCGGATGCAGGGGGCTGGCCTCGGCAACGAGCAGGCTGGGGCGTTGCGGCCGGCGAATGGGTGAAGGCAGCAGCTGCCCGCCGGTGCAGGGTGTGACGACCCACCTCAGTTTGCTTCTGTGCAGCCAAGAGCTGCTGGGCCAAGCTCTCGACCGCGTCGCAAAGAGGCCAGTCTGGGACACAGGAGCATTAAGGAACCGAACTTTGTCGGCGTCCCTCATATCAACCAGATACAACCAGAGATGGCGCTCCTGGACCACAAGTGTGGACATCGCACGACCCCGAGAACTCCCGGTGACCTTCGCAACCGCAGCCGGCCACTCCACCGGGTGTGCCCTTGTATAGCCCCTAGCTGCACCACCGTTGAGGGTGGTGAGGGAGGACGAACCAGCATGTCAGTTTCCGGTTGTAAAAGGTGCCGTCCATGACCTGGTGAGCTCCTCATGCACCTCCGGGAAGAAAGACACCGAAGCGGGGCGCTGAGAACCAGCGCGAGCCACCCCGAAAAAACAGTCATCCAACCTCAAGGGCCCGGAACACGGTGGAGGTTTCCACTCGAGCCCTACCCTCTCGGCGGCCCGGGAAATCATAGCTGACATCTCTGGATCCGATTCAGGCCTTGCCACCATCCCAGAGGGCGGCAGCGCAGCCGAAT
This sequence comes from Sinocyclocheilus grahami, assembly GCF_001515645.1. Classification (NCBI taxonomy): domain Eukaryota; kingdom Metazoa; phylum Chordata; class Actinopteri; order Cypriniformes; family Cyprinidae; genus Sinocyclocheilus; species Sinocyclocheilus grahami. Next base: position 296,802 of record NW_015506084.1, read on the forward strand.
CTTCCTCTCCAGAGAGCTCTCCCTTCGATGCAGTGATTGACATCCGGTCGTCGGGAGGAGAACCGAAGGATACCGTTTCCTTTGGCGGCTCAACTGGTTGCGAAGCGCTAGAGGAGCGATGGTCCCCTGAGTGTTGGTTCCCTGAGGGGTTTGCCACTACTGTAACCCTCAGACCGCCCGTGCTACTGCCCGAAGTAGTCCACGCCTGGCTGCCGCCAGGACAAACACTAGATCATGGCAGAGGCAACGGAGCTCTGCCCCCCCTGGAGGAAACGGAGCCTGGCTCGCAGCTCCAAGATGGTCATCTTCCCACAATGGGAACATGACTCATCCGCGAACGCCACCTCAGCATGTTTAATGCCCAGACACATGAGGCAGCAATCGTGACCATCACCTGGTGCCAGGTAACGACCACATCCAGAAACGCACGGGTGAAACGCTATTTTACGTGCTGAGACGCACAGGGGAAACGGCTGTTTGCAGCACAACAGGGGGTAGTGCAGCCTGAAGTGCGCAACCCACTCAACACAGGAACGACCACCGCTGAAGCGCCGTCCACCAACACAAAAAGCTCCCGAGAGCGAGCTAGACTCGTCACACATGAAGCAGTTTGGTAGGAGCAGAACGATGTTGTCGCTCGGCTCCGAAGCAAAAAGCTGGTATGCGTTGCACCGGCTGCCTTTTTATGCTCATGCTGTGATCAGCAGCAGCTGGATGCAATCATCACATGCCAATGTGCATAGGCTCGTTTAGTTTATACTCAAAGTGGATGGGTCTCTCAAAGCGAGATCCCAATTCATCGGTCACTGACGTGACTCGGAGTGACCGACTGAAAGGGAACCAAAAAGAAGTTAGATCAAAAGAAATCTAAAAGTAATCAGATTAAATGTGTAATCTAATATATTACTGACCATTTCCGTTAGGTATTTTTGAAACAGGAAAGAATTACAATTTGTAAGTAATCTACCCAGCACTGTATGTACTGTATGTATGTATTTGTGTGTGTGTATGTGTGTCTGTATTATGTTTTGCATGCATATTCAGCTCCACAATGTATCTTGTCCACATTTCTCCTTTTAAAATAACCTTGAGAGCAGAAAAAAGAGGACACAGACAGCGCAGGGAGGGTGTAGGGATGGGGTTTGTCAGGGACTGTTGTGTGAGAGAGAGCTACACTGCAGTATTTTTTGCCTACAGCTCTCTGAACTGGTGAATATTTGTATATAACCATCAAATAGGTAACCCAAGAGTGGGCTAGAGATGTCATTGTTAGTCAGACCCCTTATATAAACCCAAACATTCACAAACAAGAGTGTACAGATACTCAAGATTCATTGTAGCTTTCAAACTACAACAATATGGCTATTATTTCCTGATTCTTTTGAAAGAAATGTATGGATGCGGTGATTAAATGTGCATGGTGTACGTGAAGGAGTTTTAAAGCGTCTCTGCTGTGGTACAGACCACAGAGAGAAACGGACTAAATATGCATGAAGGTAAAAGGGTGGGTGGAGACGACATTGACGTAGTGCCACTATTGAGTAACACGCCTGTCAGAGTGCTGACTCTGCATGTGTGTGTGTGTATTTCAGCCCACACTGAGAGCCTATGTAGGATACAGTGACATGATGCAGTACTGCATCATTTGTAGCACAAAAAAATGCTATGATTATAATATATTGTTGTATATCTGTATAGTTCAAATGTTGCCTTGTTAGCACTCTGGAATTAGCGCACTATAAATCATAATAAACCTATTCACATATGCATGAGGTTCGTGTGTGTATGCGTCTTTTCTCTGAACACAGCTGCTGTAGTTCTCGCTCTCTATCCATGAGGACACCTGCTTTTTTCTAAAGGGAGGGGGATGGACTAAACTGCAGCACTTTGAGGGGGTGGGGATGGGATGGGATGGGATGGGAGGGTGTGACGAAGTTGCTGCTCCTACTGCAGAGAGCCGGGCCGATAAAGCATAACTGCTGCAGCAGTGGGAACTTGTCCAGAAACACAAAACTCCTGACTGCAGAGGGATGAAATGGTGCAGAGGTGGAGGAAATAAACCTTTAGACAATAGGATAAAAAATGTTTTGGCAATCATAGTGATATAGTAGTAGCATAGATCATAGTAATAGAAATGCAACTTATAGTGCATGCTTAATACAGATACAGATTAAGAAGAAATTTATTTACATTGAACTTGGCAACACTGGAAAAATATGGTTTATATAAGGCATTGTAAACACATTGCTTAAAGTAGAATGACATTAATGTTGTAATACATATTCAAATATTTAAAATGTATTGGGATTTAAAAGTCTGAGACTTTGATACCAAATGTGTAATGTTTAAGTGAAAGCATAAATTTCAGATTTTTGGTCTGTAATAATTAAAACAACTATGAAAAAAAAACATTTAATACATTTTGTATTTATTTGTTTTATTTATATAAAAATTTTATATTGCACCACTGTTTAAAAGTTTAGGGTCAATCAGAAGTCAATCAAAGGGTATATCGGAAATTAATACTTTATTCAGCAAGGATGCATTAAATTGATCAAAAGTGACAAAGACTTTTCTGTGACTTTCTATGATCTTTCTATTCAAATAATAATAAAAATGTATCACAGTTTACACAATAAAAAGCAGCCTAACTATTTTCAAAACTGGTAGTAATAATAATAATAATAATACTTAAGCACTAAATTTGCTAATTAAAATTATTTCTGAAGTATCAAGTAACATTTGAGTACTGATGTTGAAAATTCATATTTTCAATCACTGCAATACATTACATAACAAAAATATCCAAATAGTAAATAATTGTTTTACTGTATTTTTAATCAAATAAATGCTGTTTTTGATGAGCATAAGAGACTTCTTTCATAAATAACATCTTACCAACCCCCTACCAATTTGAACAAGGCTTATCCAATCCAAATTTGCAGTCATTCTAAATTAAAATGAACTTTTAAAAGGTGTTTGAATTACATAATTATATAACCATCATTATAAGTTATATAAGATAACTACTCAGACCACTTTGAAAGTTAAAAAAATAGCTTGTTTATCTTTTGAAAATTACATTTTAACTTACTTGAAAAGGCATTTCCATGCACACCGCATTTAAAACATGCGCTTTCCAGAAGTATCTCACCAATCAGATGTCATAGACGTGTACCGGTGCATCTCAATAAATTAGAATGTTGTGGAAAAGTTCATTTATTTCAGTAATTCAACTCAAATTGTGAAACTCGTGTATTAAATAAATTCAAAGCACACAGACTGAAGTAGTTTAAGTCTTTGATTATTTTAATTGTGATGATTTTGGCTCACATTTAACAAAAACCCACCAATTCACTATCTCAACAAATTAGAATACTTCATAAGACCAATAAAAAAACATCTCATAGCATGTCCAGTGAATTCCATGGATGTGCTGGTGCCACCACAGATCCTCGCTCTCAATGGGACAGATGTCAGAATCCCCTGTGCGTTCACTTCATGCTACAAGCTGGACCCCAGCAAGTTTGCCATGAACTGGACCTATCAAGATACAAGCAACAGCACAGAAGAAATGGTGAGGGAAAACAAAGACTAAACATGCTAATACCATTGTATTACCAATTCTTTAAAATTACACAATTAAATTTTTTCTTTACCTTTCTCAATCTACCTTCATCCAAAATGTCTTCTTTTCCAAGTTCATGACCTATAAGAACAAAATAACACCCTTGAAGTCGAGCCGATTTGGAGATCGAGTCACATTTTCTGGAAACCTGGATAAGAATGACCTGAGCATCACTATCTTAGATGTGCAGTTGACAGACGAGGGCATCTACAACTGCTATGTGCGCAACCCTCCAGACCGCATTCAGGGCCACGGCGCCATTCAGGTCCTTGTCCTGACTGAATGTAAGGCTTCAGTATGAGCCAAGAAGCTCTACCCAGATTATTTTAGGAGAGGCCATGATGAATGGTGTTTCCTTATTGCAGGTGTTGTTAAGTCCAGAATTAGAATAGAGTGCTGCATTGATGATGTCTTTTTGAAGTTGTTCGCTCAACAAAAAGCCAAATTTTCTAGTGGCTTTTGGATTATTATAGAAAAAAATAAGCTCTGTGAACAACAAATGTTTATTATTCTTGCGTGTTTTTCTTTTCATCATGATAATCTTTACAAATGAATACAAAGTTTATAGATTTTGAAGCCTAAATACAATCACCAGAAGTAAAAAGCTAAACATCTGTAGTCCCTTTAGCCAGTTGTTTGCAGCCGCCTTTTTCAAGAAAAGTAAAATATCTTAAACAGAATGTCTATTTACATTAAATGCAAATAGCCCGCCTTGTTGGTAGAGGCTAACTCCGCCCACCAACGTATGTTTGCGCTAGATAATATTACAAAAGATGGCGGGCAAGCGACAGCTCTAGTGGCGTAGATGATAAAGCACGTTATGCATTCTTTTTGACGTGATTGATCCGAGTTCGAATCTGCATTTTGCCTAACTCGTTCTTCTCCCTTTTCACATCACGTATCACATTGGAAAGGCATTTATTTTCAATAAAAATTAAGGAAATAATTGAAAAGTTAAAAATTAAGTATCAGGGGTTAGGGTTAGGTGTAGGGATTTATTGTCCCAACAGGGCAACCTCTGTTTAATAATTTTAAATTTTTCATAGTGTAAATAGAATCTATTAGCAGTATTATTAGTGTAAATAGAATCTAATAGCAGTATTTTCTTAGTGATATGCTATTTACATTAAGTGCAAATAGCATATCACTAAGAAAATACTGCTATTCAGAATTGATCGTTAAGAAAATATGCTGTTTTTACTTGGTGTAAATAACATATAATTTGCTATTTACACTTAGTGCAAATAGCCGCTGCCTATTTTTAAATATCACAAGGGGGTATTATTGATATTGATTTAAAACTCAAAAGTAACGTAACACATTACATTTCATTAAAAGTAACTAACTTAATTAGTTACTTTTTAGGGAGTAATGCAATATTGTAATGTATTACTTTTAAAAGTAACTTTCCCCAACACTGTTTATAACATTACTGTTGAACCACTATATATATATATATATATATATATATATTATTTAATTTTTTTTGCTAAAGCAATATGCTACTCTGATTTATTATTTAGTTTTCCTCAATTTTTGTCTTCCTCTGCCCAGTGCCGCCACCAAGAGATTCGACCATTGCTGTTGCCATCGGGGCATCTGTGGGAGGAATTCTAGCTTTGCTCATTCTGTCCATGGTAGTGGTGAAGTGTATTCGCAGACATAAGAACCAGGAGCTGATCTCAGATGAGCAGAAGATGGAGGAAGAGGGCAAAGCAGATGGAGAAGGAGGCACAGAAGAAGCAACAAAGTAATAATTTATTTCTTTCTTTTTTCTTTTCTCGTAGTAAAGAGTTCTTCTCTATAAACAAACTGCTTACTTTGAATCCTGAAACAGACAGCCCTAACCCGCAATCTTAGCCCTGGAGGCCTAACTGATGGTGGAGCTCCATCCTACACATTCTGGTAAAAATAATTGCTAGCAAGTGTGTTTTGGTGGGTCATGTGACTGTGGTTGACAGTAGCCCTTTAAAGTTCTCCATCTTCGTTTCATTAGCCTGTTCTTTATGTTTTTGAGTTCTGGACCCGAATTACCTGGTTACTATCAATCTGTTTGTAGACTTGCTTTATCTGGTTGGGTTCTGTAATGTCTTTGTGCTGGTGGTATGTTGTATGTTTTTTTTTCTTTTCTTCTTCTCCATAACTGCAAATGACCTGCACTTGCAACGAGTTATTTTAACATATGTGACACTGGACCACAAAACCAGTCTTAAGTCGCTTGAGTATATTTTTTAGCAATAGCCAAAACAACATTGTATGTGTCAAAATGATCGATTTTTCTTTTATGCCAAAAATCATTAGGATATTAAGTAAAGATTATGTTCCATGAAGATATTTTGTAAATGTCCTACCATAAAGATATCAAAACTTAGCAATATGCATTGCTAAGAACTTAATTTGGACAACTTTAAAGGCGATTTTCTCAGTATTTAGATTTTTTTGCACCCTCAGATTCCAGATTTTTAAATAGTTGTATCTCGGCCAAATATTGTCATATCCTAACAAACCATACATCAATGGAAAGCTCATTCAGCTTTCAGATGATGTATAGATCTCAATTTTGAAAAATTGACCCTTATGACTGGTTTTGTGGTCCAGGGTCACATATATAACCAATAATTATCTGAAACCAAAACATTTTTTAAACCACAACTGTACCTATAGATAACCTTTATATACCTAATGTACATAAAACATTGGCATTCTAGTTGCTTGTGAATTTCAGTTACAAAAAAGGCAAGTAACACATTGAATTAAATGTAACATTTTGGTGTAGAAAAAACTGAAACAGTATTTTCGTAAATATACAGTACTTCAACTATCTGTTTTATATACTACTGTATATATACTGTACATCATTGGTCTCAAACTCAATTCCTGAAGGGCCACAGCTCTGCACAGTTAACGCCAACCCTTATCAAACACACCTTTAAGTATGTAAATTGACAGGCATTTTAAGCATATTTAAAAGTAATGAGGAAAGTGAATTATTGAATCAGTGTTTGGAACCATTAGAAAAAAACTGACTCAGAAATTAAACAAATTTTCCAACTTTCTTGACATTTTAGTACATAGGTTCCCTTTCAGTCGGTCACTATGAGTCACGTCATGACCGACGAATTGGGATCTCGCTTAGAGAGACCAATCCACTTCGATTGTAAATTAAACGAGCAACAAGGCACATTGGCATGCGATAATTGCATACATCTGCCGCTGATCACAGCGTGAGCATAAAAAGGCAGCCGGTGCAACGCATACTAGCTTTTCGCTTCGGAGCCGAGCGACAACATCATTCTGCTCCTATTAACTGCTTCCTGTGTGATGAGTTGAACGCGCTCTAGGGAGCTTTTTGTGTTGGCGGATGGCGCTTCAGCGGTGGTCGTTCCTGTGTCGAGTGGGTTGCGCACTTCAGGCTGCACTACCCCCTGTTGTGCTGCAAGCGGCCATCTCCCCTGTGCGTCTCAGCACCTAAAAGAGCATTTCCCTGAAAGAGCTTATTTCTCTAAAAGAGCTTACAAGGGTGCTTCTTTGTAAAGACGATGGATCATCTTTTTAAAGATGGCGTTTCACCCGTGCGTTTCTGGATGCGGTCGTTACCTGGCGCCGGGTGATGGTCACGATCGCTGCCTCATGTGTCTGGGCATTAAACACGCTGAAGTGGCATTCGTGGATGAGTTATGTTCCCATTGCGGGAAGTTGACCATCTCGGAGCCCCGGGCCAGGCTCCATTTCCTCCAGGGGGGCGGAGCTCCTTTGCCTCTGCCGCGATTTAGTGTTCGTCCTGGCGGCAGCCATGCAAGGACTACTTCGGGCAGTAGCACGGGCGGTCTGAGGGTTACAGTGGTGGCAAACCCCTCAGGGAACCAAACCTCGGGGGGGCATCACTCCTCTAGCGCTTCGCAACCAGTCGAGCCGTCAAAGGAACGCACTGGGCCCTCTTCAAAGAGCGTACCAGCGGTATCCTTCGGTGCTCCTCCCGACGACCGGATGTCGATCACTGCATCGGAGGGAGAGCTCTCTGGAGAGGAAGATTCGGCTGTGCTGCCACTCTCCGGGATGGTGGCAAGGCCTGAATCGGAGCCGGAGATGTCGGCTATGCTTTCCTGGGCCGCCGAGAGGGTAGGGCTCGAGTGGAAACTTCCACCGTGTCCCGGGCCCTCGAGGTTGGACGATTGGTTTCTCGGGGTGGCTCGCGCTGGTTCTCAGCGCCCCGCCTCGGTGCCTCTCTTCCCGGAGGTGCATGAGGAGCTCAGCAGGTCATGGACAGCACCTTTTACTGCCAGAAACTGACCTGCTGGTTCCTCCTCCCTCACCACCCCCCGGTGGAGTGGACTGTAGCGATGCAGTTGTGTCCCGTGTCCCGAAGCTGCTCTTTGGGGGATGGTGAATGCACCTCTCCCTCCCCTGGAGAAGGGGCGGGTGGAGAGTCTGTAAAATCTCGATGAGAGAGTGGTTTTCTCTGTCCCTGGGTCCCAGAAGAGCATGTAGAGTCGCGGATGGACCAACACCGGACCACACTCATCCTCCTCCATCGCCAGCAGGCAGCATCGGGCGGTTCGAGAGTGTCAAAAAAGACCCTACTCACGCACCCTCTGCCAAACTGTGGAAGCAGGGAAGCGTTGCACCGCACACTCAGACCCCTCTTCGGTCCGCCCACAAGCCACCCGAGTTGGGTCCCTGCGTTCCACCTCGCTCCCCCACTGTGGGTACGGCAGTGGTTCCGCTGGTCCCACTGGTCCCGCTTGTCCCGGTATATGGGTGCCTGGCTAACGCTACCGAGCCCGTCTCGCTGGCTTCTGCGGACCATCAGTCACGGCTATGCAATTCAGTTCTCCCGGCATCCCCCCAAGTGCAGTAGCATCTGCTTCACGGCAGTGAAGGCGGCCAATGCTCCTGTCTTGCGTGCAGAGATTGCAGTCCTACTGGCGAAGGACGCGATAAAGCCGGCCCCTCCAGCCGATATGAGGACAGGGTTTTACAGCCCCTACTTCATTGTACCCAAGAAAGGCGGTGGGTTACGACCAATCTTGGATCTGCGTGTCTTGAACCGGACCCTTCACTGGTTACCGTTCTAGATGTTGGTGCAGAAACGCATCTCCGGGTCCCCGAGATTGGTTTGTGTCGGGGATCGGATGCGTACGTTCATGTGTCGATCCTTCCGTGCCACAGACCGTTTCTCACCGAGAAGACCCCCGGAAATGCCCAACCAGGGTTGTGCTTTCCTTTTTGAAGCAAGAGTTGGAGCAAAGGCTGTCTCCCTCCACCCTTAAAGTCTATGTCTCTGCGATTGCTGCTAACCATGACCCCGTGGAAGGGAAATCGGTAGGGAAGCATGACCTGGTCATCAGGTTCCTTAGGGGGGCGAGAAGGTTAAATCCTCCCCAGCCCCCCTTTATACCCTCTTGGGACTTGTCTCTAGTGCTCAAAGTACTACAGCAGAGCCCATTTGAGCCTTTGTAGTCAGTCGAGCTAAAGTTTCTTTCAATGAAAACGCTGATCCTGCTTGCACTGGCCTCCACCAGGAGGGGACCGGCACGCATTTTCGGTCGACGATTCGTGCCTAGAGTTTGGGCCGGCTGACTCCCAGGTAATCCTGAAGCCCTGGCCCGCTATGTGCCCAAGGTTCCTACTACCCCCTTCAGGGATCAGGTAGTGAACCTGCAAGCGCTGCCCCCGGAGGAGGCAGACCCAGCTCTAGCTTTGCTTTGTCCCGTCCGAGCCTTGAGATGGTACTTAGACCAGACACAAAGCTTTAGGACCTCAGACCAGCTCGTTGTCTGTTATGGAGACAGGCAGAAGGGGAAGGCCGTCTCTAAGCAGAGGATGGCCCACTGGATTGATGGCGCTCAGATGGCGAGCTCACTCTACTAGAAGTGTTGCATCCTCCTGGGCGCTGGCTCGTGGCACCTTGCTGACAGATATTTGTAGAGCTGCGGGCTGGGCGACCCACAACACGTTCGCTAGATTCTATAGCCTTCGTTTGGAGCCGGTATCCTCCTGTGTTCTCACCTCAAACGGGTAGAGGCACTGAGAGGCCCCGATTTAGTGTCGGCTTGCTAAAACTGCTCCAGAGTGTCCGTACTGTAGGCCATGTCAAGCTCCTTTGTCCCCTCGGCAGCATGACGTGGTGGAATGTCCGGCGCCAGACCCTCACTCTGTGAATCCTTGAGAACCGGTAGAGGGCTGGGTTCCATATGTAGAGACCTAAATGGATCCCATATGTGTAAAGTCCACGGTATAGCCTCAGAGTTTCCCCGGCAGACGTCTGCCATTTCCAAGAGGGTTACAATCCCATTATCCAATCTCACTGAGTGGGTAGTGCTACGACATCGGTGACTGGTCTTCTTGTTGCTAGCCCCGGCCTACACCAAAAAGGGGCGCAGGAGGCTTGCACAGGACACTGGAAGGGACAGCATCCATGGCGCTTTGGTAGGGATCCCAATTCGTTGGTCACGACGTGACTCATATTGATGGCGCTCAGATGGCGAGCTCACTCTACTAGAAGTGTTGCATCCTCCTGGGCGCTGGCTCGTGGCACCTTGCTGACAGATATTTGTAGAGCTGCGGGCTGGGCGACCCACAACACGTTCGCTAGATTCTATAGCCTTCGTTTGGAGCCGGTATCCTCCTGTGTTCTCACCTCAAACGGGTAGAGGCACTGAGAGGCCCCGATTTAGTGTCGGCTTGCTAAAACTGCTCCAGAGTGTCCGTACTGTAGGCCATGTCAAGCTCCTTTGTCCCCTCGGCAGCATGACGTGGTGGAATGTCCGGCGCCAGACCCTCACTCTGTGAATCCTTGAGAACCGGTAGAGGGCTGGGTTCCATATGTAGAGACCTAAATGGATCCCATATGTGTAAAGTCCACGGTATAGCCTCAGAGTTTCCCCGGCAGACGTCTGCCATTTCCAAGAGGGTTACAATCCCATTATCCAATCTCACTGAGTGGGTAGTGCTACGACATCGGTGACTGGTCTTCTTGTTGCTAGCCCCGGCCTACACCAAAAAGGGGCGCAGGAGGCTTGCACAGGACACTGGAAGGGACAGCATCCATGGCGCTTTGGTAGGGATCCCAATTCGTTGGTCACGACGTGACTCATAGTGACCAACTGAAAGGGAACGTCTCGGTTCCGTATGTAACCCTCGTTCCCTGAAGGAGGGAATGGAGACATCACGTCCCGTCGTCACGGCGGCTGTACCACCGCTGAGCGGCCGGGCCAACGGCTTGGCTTCTCAGCGAAAACCTGGTATGCATTGCACCGGCTGTCTTTTTATGCTCAAGCTGTGATCAGTGGCAGCTGGATGCAATTATCGCATGCCAATGTGCATTGGCTCGTTTAGTTTTCACTCTTTAGTGAGCGGCCGGGCCAACGGCTTGGCTTCTCAGCGAAAACCTGGTATGCATTGCACCGGCTGTCTTTTTATGCTCAAGCTGTGATCAGTGGCAGCTGGATGCAATTATCGCATGCCAATGTGCATTGGCTCGTTTAGTTTACACTCTTAAGTGGATTAGTCTCTCTAAGCGAGATCCCAATTCGTCGGTCACGACGTGACGTCTCCGTTCCCTCCTTCAGGGAACGAGGGTTACATACGTAACCGAGACGTTCTGGCAAATGAATCAGTCTTTATAAAAATAAAATATTAAATTTAAATAAAAAATTTAAATTGAAAAAAAAAACTGATCAAAATTAATCATATTTGCCAAATCTAATGGTATTTTCCTACAAAATAACCACATATGGAAATCATACAAAAAAAAATCAATAAATCAATGTTAATATTCAACATGCTGATTCGACATTCTCACATTTTTTTTTCATTGTCTTTCTTCTTACCTTTCAGAAATGTAAGCCTGCCTGAAGATATGTAAAACTTCTTTGACTCTTCATCCTATAACTGTCTCATTCAACATTCCTCGGTTTCTCGTGTAGCAGTCAAACATATCATAAAGGAAGATCTCCACCACAGTGCCATGGTGTCCAGTTACCAGTGAGAAATTATCCCACAAAGGGTTTCAAACTGCTTCTTCCACTCAATACAACAGGTTAAGGTGATAACTTCCTTCAGAACTCTTCGTTTAGACCACCCTTTTTTCAAAGTCAAGTAATGTCTTTTTTTTTTCTTCAACTACTGTGGCTATTAGCACTATTAATATCAGCCATCCAGTATTTCTGATGAAAATTTTCTAACAAGATGAATTTAAAATTATACAAGGTCTTCTTACAACTGCCAAAGTGTTTTTACCCTTATGGTGTTTATACGTTTTAAGAGTTTCTTGAGAAATCACTGCCCTCAACAACCTCTCAAGTGGATGTAGAAACATAATGTGTGTGTTTGTGTGTGCCTTCTCATTGTGCCAGTTTGCGCCTGTTGAGTCTAAAAGTGTATCCTGTTTTTACAGCAGACTATTAGGCAGGACCGTGACTATACATCAGTGTTCAAAATCTATAATTTGCTAGTTTACAGCACATAGCACACCTCCAAAACATGTACAATCATTGCATGACAATTTTCTTATGCATGATACACATAATTTGCACAAAACAAATAATTAATTTGCACAAGCATCTGGCACATTTCACAAATAGGGTATATTTTGCTGTTCCATTACATTTTTTAAAAGCCTTAGAGGCATTAATCCTATGTTGTCTTTGTTGTGACCTATTTGATATTGCATATTTGTTATCTAACATGAAACTAACTTAGCATGAAAGTGACTTTTTTTTTGTCGGTTTGTTAATGGTGATTTTGACTTCCACCTGAGAGGACTTAGTCTTCATGACTATCTAACAATTAAAATCACAGAAGAGCATCATCATTTTAAAAGATGAAAAGTAAAAGTGAGTGAATTCTTAATTTCTTTATTAACCTTATTAAAACTTATTTCCCCCATTACCAAATAAGTAAATAAATAAACAAACAAACACATAAAAAATTGTGAGGCCCAAAAAATAAGCTAGTTTGGATGTAAATAATCTCTATTTTCTCAATTATGAATAGACAAAATATCAAACAAATATCATACTGAGTGACAGCTTAATTTATGCTGAATTTGCACTAATTTGCAACCCTGAAGAAAAAAATGGAGTTTCAGCTATTTTGTACCCTATTTATGGAGAATGCCATTTCCAAAACATTGCTTTCACACATAAACATCATAATTTCAGGTGCAATGATTATGTGGCAAGTTAGACATGGTCTATATATAGATAAAAGCCAAAAAACAACTGATACAGAAATGTGATTGTTAATATTATAGATTGTGTTTGACATGTATGTTGTGGTGTGTTATTGGGAATGTGTGAACTTTGATTATGAGGTCAATCACTCTTTTTCCATCATATAATATGTTCTGAAAGAGGCTAAAGTGGTTTTAAATTGAGTAACAAGCAAATGAAAGATACTGGATTAATGAATGTGCATTTAATGGAAAGATTAAAAAGTAATCAATTCTGTATGACATACAGTGGGTACGGAAAGTATTCAGACCCCCTTAAATTTTTCACTCTTTGTTATATTGCAGCCAATTGCTAAAATCATTTAAGTTATTTTTTTTTCCTCATTAATGTACACACAGCACCCCATATTGACAGAAAAACACAGAATTATGTATACAGAGGAAATAAGAAACTTTGATTTCAAGTAATTGGAAAAAAAAGAACGAAAACAAGCTTTTTTTTTTCATGTGATGGGAATCCATTTTGATAGTGAAACACAGTGATTGTGAACTTTCAGTAATAGACTGCAAACTATGTAGTAGATTATGTAGGGAAGGGGCAAGTCCCCTACACAACATCTGCTAAATCGAACAATTTCAAAGAATAGCATCAATATTTGTACAGCATATTTTGTGTTATTGTCAGGAAACGTGAGTATTAAATAGTTCTAAATAGTTAGATTAAAAAATAAATATATCAAAATATATATTATATGTATATTGTAATCTTGAATGATGTCGAAAAATAGCAGTATATGTCTAATTTAAACATTCTGTATATTTAAATTAAAGCAAGACAATATCATAGAGATGTAAGCTCATATACAAATGGTTCTTCTAAGTTCTGGCATAAAACCTTATAAAAATCTGTTGTAAAAAAACAGCATATGCTGGTTAGGTATGTTTTGACGCTGGGATGCTGGTTTATGCTGGTCCTTTGCTGGTTTAAACTGGTCCTTTGCTGGCTTATGCTGGTCCTTTGCTGGTTTAAACTGGTCCTTTGCTGGCTTATGCTGGTCCTTTGCTGGTTTAAACTGGTCCTTTGCTGGCTTATGCTGGTCCTTTGCTGGTTTAAACTGGTCCTTTGCTGGCTTATGCTGGTCCTTTGCTGGTTTAAACTGGTCCTTTGCTGGTTTATGCTGGTCATGTGCTGGCAAAGGACCAGCATAAACCAGCATCCCAGCGTCAAAACATACCTAACCAGCATATGCTGTTTTTTTCAACAGGGAAGATATACAGTATTTGTCTACAGACCATAGGAGTAAAGTAGTTCACCGCTTATTTTACTTCACCATGTATGATTACTTAGTGTTCATGCTGTAACACTGCATTCATGCTGCACAGGCCCAAAGCCTGGAGCCACAGTGATTTTGAGCCCAGGAAGCCTCACCCTCTGCTGGGCAAAGCCGACACCCACACTAGCTTCTGTTTACTCACACTTTAACTCACTCAATCCCCTTATGACTGGCTTATTTTATTTATTTATTTGTTTAACTGACATAGGTGTTATGTTACACTTCCACATCATATTGTACTCCAATAAGTATTTAATAAATCAAGTTATATTGCTTCTTGTTATATACAAATGTACCACGAAGGATTGCTGTGTTACCTCTATAATTTTGGTCCATTTTGACCTCAAATTCATTGCAAGGGAATGTGTTAATTTTAATGTTTAATTCAGTAATGCTTTATTGTATTATGAACCAAAACTGAGATTTACATATTGTGTAATCATAACTGTTAACTGTTATTGCTATGTATTCAATGATAATCATGTATTCAGTGACACTCAGTTACTTTGTTCACGTACACATGTACATTGTATTTTTACCACCATGTTTTGCATTAGATATTTGCATAATGTGAGCGACATCAGGCAACCACAAAATGTTAAAAAGTCTCCTAAAGGATATAATAAAACCATTAAGCTCATAATTTGATTTGCTGCACAGCAGTTAACATTAAGCCAGTTTGTGAAATCCAGACTGCGGCACAATGATTTTATGGCTAGCACTTTAGTGGTTGCCATTCATAGGTTGAGTTGCCAGGAAACATGACTCTAAATCCCTGGTTATCTTCTATTAGAATTAGACAACAATTTCCTGGTTACTTGTTTACATTTATTCATAAGTACTGATGTAATAACTGGGCCATTAAATATCATTTTGAACTGTCAGAAGCCTGATATTATACTGAAGGTGTCACATATATGATGCAACCATGATTGTACTGCCTTGATGTTTTCTTCAAGATTTCATTTCTACATCAAGATCATACAAACATAACATTTATGTGGGCATAAACGATAACAGCATTCCAGTGAGGTTGGTTGGAATGGTTTGGGGACCAGTTTTTTGCTCGTTTTTTTTCATCATGCATGCATGCTTCTGTTTAGTGTCTCGCTGAAGGTCTGACTCTGGCCTACTTTAAATACGTACTGTATGCTTGCACTGCACCATAACTAAGAGCTGCATCACTAATTGTTTGTGTTTTTTTTCAAATAAAAACAAAGAAACAAAGCATTTTATTCCTGCCTCTTTTTAAACCTAAAAATGTTTTATTAATTAAAAGTATTAATTAATATTCAAAGTGATAGTTCCCTCAAAAATGTATTCATTTACTCACCCTCATGACATTCAAAACCCATGGCTTGCTTTCTTCTGTGGAAAACAAATGAAGATGACCCATTCCTTTAAAATAAATACAATGTATTAAAATCAATATTAGTAGAATTAATGATAAAAAAACAAACATTACAATTATTGCAATTACTGCATTAAAATACTGAATAATGTTTTAAAGCCATTCAAGGGCATTAATGCATTAAAGCATAAAAGGATGACATTACTGCATTAAAGCCAAACAAGCTATTTTCCACTATGTCGTCAATGTAGTGCAGATGTTTTAAATAAGTTCTACAGAGAGAAGATGACAGAGGAGGCCGCAGCGTCTCCGCAGTGTGATCAACACCAGCTACTGCTGGAGAAAATTGCTGCACAGGCAAAAGTGAAGGTGACTCATGCATGCAAATATACAACATATATATTTATCAAAGTGGCAAAATCAGACCACAGGAACACGGCAACTTAAAAGTTCAAAATAATAAAAACCAGGGAGCCTGATTATCTGCAAACAAATCTGAGCTGAGCACTATAGTCAGTCATTCAGTTAAACAGAGCATATGAGTTGTGACTCTCTTGATCAGTACTGATAAATGCTTTGTTTTAATGTTATAATTTTTTATGCTGCTACTACAGTGACTCGGCAAGACAGATGTAATTTCAAACATCTGGTGCAAAAACCCTTCAGCTAATCAATCTCGCCACAATTAGTCTGATTTAGAATACACAGATGTGACTATTTCTCATTTTGTTATTCATATTGGTAATTATTTGTATAATTTCCACAAATAACTGTTTTCTTTCTTTCTTTTTGAACTGTCAAGTCAAATAATTTGAAGGACCAGTCTTACCATATTACTTCCCTTAGTATTTATTGTTTTCATAAGGGTTCCACTTTCCAACTTCCTTCTCCTTGATAACACGTCTATAGTCAATGTACAAGAGTACATTTTGAAATAGTTCAGCAATGCTTATTTGGGAACGAATGCTGTTTTGTCTGCTTCTCGCTCTCGCTCTCGCTCTCGCTCTCTCTATCTCTCTCTTCTTTCAAGGAATTTCTAATTAATGAAGTTTCTGCTATTTTCATGATCGAAATGTGATCATTTGATTCTTCTCTACACTGAAATAAATGGTAACCTAAACAATGGCAACATGTAAATGAATTGGCTTTATTCAAGTCAAAAATATAATTTAACATCACTGAAGCTAAATACTTGAGATAGATACATTATTCATAACAAAAAAAAATGCATTCAATCTATACTGTACACTAAATATCCTTTAAAAAATAAGCAAAAATATTAATGATATAACTTTGGTTATGAACAAACTAAGTGAATTTTTAAGTGAATCAAGTACATTTTTTTTAAATAATTCTATTTTACAGTTACTTGGTTGTCATCTGCAAATAAAAGTGTAATAATTAAAATAAAACTAGAAAATAATACTTTTAAGGGGAGAACATAACATTTACGCATACAATGATTTAATAAAAACAATCAGCTATCTTAATGAGAGTTTTAAAAATGCACAATGTAATCTCTTAATATTTTGCAAGACAAGTGCGTAACACCATAGCCACACCTTCAACTGCATCTCAGTACAAGTGTTTTTGTTTGGTTTAGGACAATTTATATTATAACCATTTTTCATTCCTGATGCTGACAAGTATTGCTAAATTTCCTCATGAACTTTGTGAGTTACTCCTTGTGTGTGTAAAGATTTGTTAAAAGCGTCTCTTCATCATATACTTTTTCCACACATACAAAATAATTTATAAAGATTTGTCAGTAAACCTAAAAATGTGCTTCATGTGGTACTATCTAAATTAGTCAATTTCAAAATCACCAAATCACTTACATTACATTATACTAACAAAAGTAATCGGAAGTGTTGAATCAGGTACAAATAGTTCTTAAAGAAACAACTGCACTACATACACTTTTTATAGCACTCACTGCCATAAATAACATGGCAAAATACTCTAGACTAGAGTGAGCTTAAAGAGATCCAGATGCATGCATTAAAAGTACAACCAAATAAAATGAATTAAGGTTTTATTTACCTGGTAATGAACCATAATACGAGAAGCCTTCGCTCTTAAATTCAAAGAAATTTTAAAGGGCAACCCCGTCCTGTGAAGCCCATCCTGCCCACAAGTCCAAACTTCTCCTCCGCTCTCAGGCCTCAGCATCACTGCTCACCGTCCACGCATCATAAAGTTATAGAAAAAGAGGGAGGGAGAGAGAAACAGAGGCAGGGAGGGCTGCATCCTCCTGCAGACACTCTTGTAGTTGTTCCCGGGACGATAAAGGTCTGAAGAACTGCAGCATTGTTCTTTAATGCAGAGTGAGCGAGACACGTAGAGGGAGATTCTAAGGTCACTGTTAATCACTTGAAATGCAGACTCTCTCGCTCTCTACCTCTCCGGCTCGCCTTCTCCCTCCTCCTGCTGTCCTCCACACCTCTCCTCCTCCTCCTCATCATCATCCTCCTCCCCTCCATTCCTCTCTGCCTTTCCCTTCTGGTTAAGTTTTGCAACATCATGCTCCCCTCGTTGGTGCAGTCCAGGGGAGTCCAGCATCTTCGCAATCACCGATTGGTTTTCGTTGACAACATTTAATGTGTTCCAGTGCTTGCATATCATTTGATGCGTGGCGTCCAAAATGAAATCCATCCATACCAAGGTCACGTTAATGAAAAATTATTCTCTTTTCCTTTATTATTGCGTGGTCAATCTCAATCCGAAGTCCAAGATTGTGTTTCTTGCTCCAAAGTGTCCCAAACTCAGTCTTGTTAATGCATTCCTCCATTCTTCAACCGTGAGTGGGTCTCTATTGTCCAATCTCTCTCTCTCTCTCTCTCTCTCTCTCTCTCTCTCTCTCGTTCTTACTGGTTCTATACAGTAGATTGCATTATGGGAATTGTTCTCTCCCTCTCTTGATACTCCATCCTGCACAAGCACACACACATATGCTGTGATATGGACTCCCAAGGTCACATTGTCCTGAATGTGTGTGTGTGTGTGTGTACAAGAGTGTGACCACAGGGGGTTGATATCGAGTGCTATCCTATAAATCACAACGTCCCACACAGGACAACATTCAGTCAGTCAGATATCTCTGTGTGTGTGTGTGTGTGTGTGTGAATGTCTCTGTTTGGATCAGTTGTCTGTGAAACAGCTGCTGTCTCTTTTTGGTGTCACATCTGCATCAAGTGACGGTGCTGTTCATCAGCAAATGTTCCCCATGATCAGGCCTAAAGATTTAATCACAGTCATCAGAAAAAAAAAATGTATATGTAACCATTACTGCGCAGTGAAAGGTGAGAAATTCCAGGATAACCTACCATTTTTGGCTATAGTATGCCGTATTCATTTGATGATTGAGTCATAACTGTTACGTTGTTGCCCCTTTAGACCACAAGTTTAGATAAGTCACATGTCTTGAATGGCCAAAGCGATTGACTAGCCAAGTGTCTCAGTCTATAAAACTCTGACCACAAGGGTCCCAGACCACTTCCCCATTTATTAAGCTTTCCCTTTTAGCAACTGCACTGCTGGCTCATCTGCTGTTTAATCCAATTGTTATAATTCTGGGGAGATGAGACACAAATAATCAAATAATCCATGGGATAGCACGTTACAGAGTGCGTAGACTCACAGAGCCAGGCTTTTTAGTGGAATAAAATCTGTTCCACAGTTCATTATGTTTGTATGCAACTTTTAACAATGGCTGAAAATAAATTGAAATTGTATTAAAAATTCTCTAATGAAATTAGGGCCTAATAATTCACAGATATATTTCAAAACAAAGCACAAAAAAGAGTGTTGCTCTGAAATAGCCAGAATAGTTGATACTCAGTGCCTCAAGCATCTGTATCTTTCAAAGATTTGATGGCACCAAAATTACAAACATTAACGTATTTTTACAACACAATGTGCACGGACTCATAGATTTTGCACACCATTCAGCCAATCAGAGCTAGAGATTTCAGCCAGTTTCTTACCACGTTGGCAAGGGTCTGTGAGCATGTCGCCTGAAGCTGAGGCAACAGAATGCTTAACTTGACATTTTCTTGGCATAATAATATATCTATGGAGCTTGTGATATGATTGATAAAAATTATATGTCTAATCATGAATTTAACAGGGAAAATGCAATCATTTTTTAGCTAAAATAAACAATAGCCAATGGATGCATTACTACAGAGATTAAAACGGCATCATAAATTATGCACATAATACATTTGATATCCTGAATGAGCTCAGCTGGGATACTACAGGACTCACAAGTGTCCATTACGTCATTTATCATGCATATTTAGTATTTCAGTCAAGCCTAGACAGTGTTCGATCTAGCTTCTCTTCCTGGAACCTTAATCACTGATCCAGTCCTGCATTGTATATATATATATATATATATATATATATATATATATATATATATATATATATATCTACAGAAAA
>NW_015506084.1:316923-317645 GCF_001515645.1 Sinocyclocheilus grahami
TATATATATATATATATATATATATATATATACCTCCAGAAAGCAATGGAATTATATGACGAATTTTGATTTTGTCCTGCTTCTCAAGAGAAAGAGAGAGAGAGAGATAGAGAGAGAGAGTCTCCTTCAGAGTTTCAAAGGAGTTCCCTATGCTCAGAATTGCCAAGATACCAAGGATTTTAAAATTAACTCAAACATTTCTCAAAAGGCTATGCTATCCCTGGTAATTTGCTAGTTCCTTATTATTACTGTGTAGCGACAATTTGAGTCTATTTTAATTTCTCTGATGGAATTTTAGGATAAACATCAGAGGGAAACATGCCTGAGAATTGTCAGAAATTAACCTTTTTAATAAAAGGAACAATATTTCCCCCTGGACCCCCTCACGGACACTGTTGCTGGCCCAAATTGCTCACTTATTCAATCAATCACTATTCCCTGTATAATGAATGCTACATAGTGCACTAAATAGAGAGTACAAAGCAATCTCAGGAATAGATCTTGTCTACATGCCCTAGGTTGACAGATATCTTAATTTTTTTAACCATTTAACCATTTTAACCAACCATTTTATTTTTTCTATTATTCCTGAAATACAGCTGTTTTATTCACAAACATAAAAAATATATATAAATACATAATAATAATAATAATAATAATAATAATAATAACCACCAGTATTTGCATCTTTCTTTCAAGTAATGTATGTATATATATATATA
>NW_015506084.1:317771-318218 GCF_001515645.1 Sinocyclocheilus grahami
TATGAGATGCCTGTTCTTTACCCACAACAAGACAGACTTAAAATAAAACTTGAGAATGAAAACTGAACTATATCAAATTATATAACAGATAAATAAAAGATAATTTATTACAGGGTCATCTTGGACCCCACATTGCTCCCGAGACATGGAAGAGCAACCTCTGAGCAATACAATATTTTTGCATGCAGTGCAACAAACTTAGAATAGAAAAGTAGGGAAGATAAAACCCAGAAGGCAGCAGTAAATGCAAAATAACGATAATAGAACTGACTGAACTGAAGTCATACAATCATACACCGATATTGAACCAGATAGGGGCAGGAATAAAAATTCCCATGCTCACAGGCACAGGCTATAACGGGACACACTGAAGGTTTTATGATCTCCACAGATGTGATTAGTCTAAAAGACAACCCCCCCCCCCCCACCACACAAACCACTCCCCCC